>NC_084619.1:19092521-19295710 GCF_033978795.1 Nerophis ophidion
ACTGCTTCAAAGTGCCTGATTTCACTGTCGCTATATCCACCCGTCCATTTTCCTGTGACGTCACTGTGTGATGCCAATACAAAAAAACATGGTGAATAGAACTGCAATATGTAGCGACATTAGCTCGGATTCAGACTAGGATTTCAGCGGCTTAAGCTATTCAACAGATTATGCATGTATTGAAACGGATGGTTGGAGTGTGGAGGCAGATAGCGAAAACGAAATTGAAGAAGAAACTGAAGCTATTGAACCATATCACGACAGACAACGGCAACGAGGACGAATTTGGCGATTGCCTTCTAACCAACGATTGCATCTTTTGACCACTGGTGCAACTTGAATCCGTTGATTGGTAAGTGTTTGTTTGGCATTAAATATGGGTGGAGGGAAAGGCTGGATGCAAATATAGCTACAAATGAGGCATAATGATGCAATATGTACATACAGCTAGCCTGAATAGCATTTTAGCATCGATTAGCTTGCAGTCATGCCGTGCGCAAATATGTCGGATAAGCACATAAGTCAATAACATCAACAAAACTCACCTTTGGGATTTCGTAGACTTTATCGGTGGAAATGCATCTGCTTTGAGTGTCGCAGGATATCCACACATCTCTGTTGTAGCATCGCTATCGTCGGTAGCCATGCTACGACAAAACAGAACAAACGAGGGAATTTCGCATCTTTTGACAACTGGTGCAACTTGAATCCGTCGATTGGTATGTGTTTGTTTGGCATTAAATGTGGGTGGAGGGAAAGGCTGGATGCAAATATAGCTACAAATGAGGCATAATGACGCAATATGTACATACAGCTAGCCTAAATAGCATGTTAGCATCGATTAGCATGCCGGGACCATTGATTTGTCTGATTAGCGCACTCTACGTAAGTCAACTTGAATCCGTCTATGTTCGAGTTGTTACACCCTCCGACAACACACCGACGAGGCATAATGTCTCCAAAAACAGTCGAAAAAACGGAAAATAACAGAGCTGATTTGACCTGGTGTGTGTAATGTGTTTGAGAAAATGGCGGATTGCTTCCTGTTGTGACGTCACGGGTGAAAGGTCATCGCTCCGACAGTTCGGAAATCGGTTAAAAAAACATGGTCTTTTTTCTGCAACATCAAGGTATATATTGACGCTTACATAGGTCTGGTGATAATGTTCCCCTTTAAGGACAAACTTGCAATAATAAACACATGTTAATGTACCGTAAGATTTTTTTGTTCAAATACAGCTAATCATGCAATTTTTTTGTGGTACCCTTCATTTACAAAAGTATTAAAAAGTACAGAAAAGTATCAAAATACTTATGGTACTGGTACCAAAATATTTGTATCGGGACATCACTACTTTTACTCATTTACCCATTGTCAATACTGCATGGTCTTATTAGGTGAAGGGTAAGCTGGACCTGTAACAGCTGACTGTGGGCGATGGGGGGGGGGGTACAACCTGGACTGGTCACCAGTCAATCACAGCAGGGAACATCCATTAAAACATTCACACTAACAGTATGGAGGATATAGAGTAACCCAACATGCACGTTTTAGGACCATTGGAGGAAGATGAGATTATCGGAGAAAACCCACACCAGCACAAAGAGAACGAAAGAAAAAAAGAGTTCTAAGTGGGTTATACTTGTATAGCACTTTTCTACCTTCAAGGTACTCAAAGCGCTTTGACACTATTTCCACATTCACCCATTCACACATACATTCACACACTGATGGCGGGAGCTGCCATGCAAGGTCCTAACGTGGACCCATCAGGAGCAAGGGTGAAGTGTCTTGCTCAAGGACACAACGGACGCGACGAGGTTGGTAGAATATGGGGATTGAACCAAGAAAACCCCAGGTTGCTGGCGCGGCCACTCTCCCAACTGCGCCATGCCGTATGACTGAAACATGTTCAGTATGTACAAGTGCGTCTCAATAAATTACTTATTTATTGATTTAAATGTTTACTTCAGAAGTTCAATTCAGAAAGTGACACTATATTCTATACCAGGGTCGGGAACCTTTTCAGCTGAGGGAGCCAAGAAGCCAAATATTTGAAAATGTATTTCAGTAAGAGCCATATACTATTTTTTTTAACACTGAACACAACTAAACGCGTGCATTTTTAAGTAAGACCAACATTTCATGTCTCTTATTCTTTCTGAAAACATTGTTATTCTGAAGCTAAATGTGGAGGGGGCGTGGCCTGTGGGCCTGCAGCGAAGCAGAGTGTTGCCAGGACCGGCCTCGAAATCAGCGACAGGTGCGTAGATGGCCCAGCTGGGCCAGGTTATCTAATCACCTGTCGCTCTGTTTATAAGCAGCAGCTAGGAGGAGAGACGGGGTCGGGGCTGGAGCCAGAGCGCGAGCGAGAACGAAAGAGAAAAAGACAAATGCTGGAAAGCAACTGAGAGACTTACTGAAAAATAAAACAATATTGTAACCCTGAAACAGGCCCTCATGTCGGTGCTTGGTGGTCTGAAGAATCCCCAGGAGGGCAAGCCCCACACTAACCAATAATAAATAACTTACTTCTTACCATTAACGTACCTTCTTGAACATAAAAATGCATGAGAATGTTTTATATTTTGAACGTTATTTTTCATTACAAGTGGAATTATTCAATACTTATCGTAATTAGCAGCGTCAGCTCAGATTTATCCGAGAGCCAGATGCGGTCATCAAAAGAGCCACATCTGGTTCGCGAGCCATAGGTTCCCTACCCCTGTGCTATACTGTTTGAAGTGAAATATTTTATAAATACATTTAATTTCTTAAACATTTTTGGTGATCACAGCTTTCAGAAAAAATAAAAAATCCAATTCAGTATCTCAAAGAATTAAGGGATTGTCAAAAAGTTTAACATTGTTACTGCATGTTTGCCCTTTAATAAGCAATTTAACCGTAAAATCTTCCCAAATTGGTCCGAATTAGACTCATGAAATCTCATAATTTTTCCACAACATTCTGATTTATTGAGATGTACCGATGTAAATTTTACTGGAAATGCAGTTGGCCGCATCCTGGTTTTTTAATTTTTATTTTAAATGTAGCCAAGGATGGTGGCCCACTGTTTAATCACAAAAAGCCTAATTTGTCCACCTTTAACAACATTTTTGAAAACATCTTTTCGTCCTTGAAAAAGGTACAGTCGACAGTTTACAATTTCAGCGAAGAGTTTTGTTATTAATTCAGGCAATTTACTAATATAACCTTTGAGCCAACATTTTCACATTAGTTAGCCTGAGTAACTTTATGAACAGGAACACTGAAAGAGTGCAAACCATTTCAAAGGACGGTTAAAAAAAGTGAGAACGCTTTAGTTTGAATTTATGAGTAAGCTTTGTAAAGAAATCGAATCTAAACAAGGGATATTTTTTGTGTGTTTACATCTTGGCTTTAGATGATGAAATTTAGAGATTCTAATCGTGTTTGATTTCCATTGATTGATCTGAAGCTCATGGACCAAATTGACACAATTACTGTAAATATCAACTGTTTTTGCCTACTTTGACAATTTTAACCCTTTTAGAGAGGCAAGGGGTAGAAAATGGATGCATGAATGCACCATAAATTCCAGATAATAAGCATTTTTTTTTCCCCCTACGCTTTGGACTCTGTGGCTTATAAAACGGTGCTGCTGATTTATGGATTTTACTGTGCTAATGGCCATAATTCAACAAATAGACACTGAAGAGATGTGTTTCATTGTTTGTGCTATGGCACCATCTTTGGATGATTTCGCTCACTGCAGGTGCTGTGCGTTGAACATCAACTGTATTTCCTTCTTTCAAACTAAAGTACAAGTGTGCTTGCGGCTTCCTGTCGTCCATAGCGTTTCTACTTGTACGGATTCTTCATTCATCACCCCAACATTTGTCAGTTTTACGATACAACTGAAACTATTAATACCCTAAACATCACTGTGTGATGTTTTCATGCATAATTTTACGTGCTATTGTAACGCAATAAATATAGTTTCATTAGCATTGGCTAATATGCTAAGACCTTTATCAGTGTCTATGTCGGTATTAACTTACAATGGCTTACAATTGTGTTGTTTCAGTTGACAAAACGTCACAGTGGAGTTATTGAGTCTCTTTAGCTGATTAGAGAGCTAGCTACCATGAATTGATGTATGTGGACCCCGACGTTAAAAAACGTATTTGGTTGCTACCATTTAGTGGTCAATTGTACGGAATATGTACTGTACTGTGCAATCTACAAACGTTTGTACTACAAACCCCGTTTCCATATGAGTTGAGAAATTGTGTTAGATGTAAATATAAACGGAATACAATGATTTGCAAATCCTTTTCAACCCATATTCAGTTGAATATGCTACAAAGACAACATATTTGATGTTCAAACTGATAAACGTTTTTTTGTGTGCAAATAATCATTAACTTTAGAATTTGATGCCAGCAACACAGGACAAAGAAGTTGGGAAAGGTGGCAATAAATACTGATAAAGTTGAGGAATGCTCATCAAAAACTTATATGGAACATCCCACAGGTTTGCAGGCTAATTAGGAACAGTTGGGTGCCATGATTGGGTACAAAAGCAGCTTCCATGAAATGCTAAGTAGTTCACAAACAAGGAAGGGGCGAGGGTCACCACTTTGTAAGCAAATTGTCGAACAGTTTTAGAACAACATTTCTCAACGAGCTATTGCAAGGAATTTTGATGATTTTACAGATCTACAATCCGTAAAATAATCAAAAAGTTCAGAGAATCTGGAGAAATCACTGCACGTACGCGATGATATTACAGATTTTTGATCCCTCAAGCGGTACTGCATCAAAAACCGACATCAGTGTGTAAAGGATATCACCACATGGGCTCAGGAACACTTCATAAAACCACTGTCAGTAACTATAGTTGGTCGCTACATCTAAAAGTGCAAGTTAAATCTCTACTATGCAATGCCCAACCCATTTATAAACAATACCCTGAAACGCCGCCGGCTTGGCTGGGCCCGAGCTCACCTAAGATGGACTGATGCAAAGTGGAAAGGTGTTCTGTGGTCTGACGAGTCCACATTTCAAATTATGTTAAGAAAAAGAGGACATGGTGTCCTCTGGAACAAACAGGGAAATAACCATTCGGATTGTTATAGGCGCAAAGTTAAAAAACCTGCACCTGTGATGGTATGGGGCCTTCACAGATGCCTTCACAGATGTGTAAGTTACCCATGCCTTGGGCATGGGTAACTTACCTTTAATAGTGAAAGCTCCATACAGGTTTTGGAGCAACATATGTTGTCATCCAAGCAACATTATCATGGACGCCCCTGCTTATTTCAGCAAGACAATGCCAAGCCACGTGTTACAACAGCGTGGCTTCGTAGTAAAAGAGTGTGGGTACTTTCCTGTCCTGCCTGCAGTCCAGACCTGTCTCCCATCGAAAATGTGTGGCGCATTATGAAGCGTAAAATACGACAGCGGAGACCCCGGACTGTTGAACGACTGAAGCTCTACATAAAACAAGAATGGGAAAGAATTCCACTTTCAAAGCTTCAACAATTACTTTCCTCAGTTCCTAAACGTTTATTGAATGTTGAAAAAAAAAAAGTGATGTAACATAGTGGTGAACATGCCCTTTCCCAACTACTTTGGCACGTGTTGCAGCCATGAAATTTTAAGTTAATTGTTATTTGCAAAAAATAATAAAGTTTATGAGTTTGAACATCAAATATATTGTCTTGGTAGTGCATTCAATTGAATATGGGTTGAAAAGGATTTGCAAATCATTGTATTCCGTTTATATTTACATCTAACACAGCTTCCCAATTCATATGGAAACGGAGTTTGTAATAAAAGTTTCAATCAATCAAAAAAAAGCTGGGTCCATGACGATGAATGTTTGATCAGCCATTTGGTTTTGTAAAAATTTAAGGTATGTAAATAATCATTTACAAAATATTTCTGTGTAAGTAACTCATTTCACAACGTATATATCTGCGGCTTATAGTCTGGTGTGGCTAATATAACGGGGAAAAAAAACACTTGGCAACGCAAGGCAAGGATACAGCAGGACAACACACTGGCAGTTACTGTACAATGCACAGTACCTACAAACATAAACAGTTCACATACAAAAAATAATAAAGCAGCGCAAAAGAAAAGTCCTATTTAGTGATCACCGACAGGTGAACCTCGTCAATGCTCATCAGGTCCAAGTGAGGAGGCTAACGTTCAAACACAAAGTTTTAAAGTGGCTGTAAGGCAACACTCTTTATATTGTTTTGATGAACCAGAACATTTTGGAAATTAAAGTAATGTTTTAACAGATTATAACAATCAAGGTATCTTTCTACCAAACCAAGTTTCCCCGATTCTTTTCCTATGCTTTAAACTCTTTTACAATGCAGCGGCTCATTTATAGATTTTTCCGAGTGTATAAATTCCACATGCCACCAATATATTTAGCCTCATCACATCAGACCAATGAAATTGCTGAACAAGTCACGTTGGACCAATGAGTTTAGTCACATGAAATCAAACGCATTTACACAATCATTCAGTCAGCTAGTTAGTGCGTTATGGACTCACCCTCGTCATCGAGAAGACACGACAAAATGCACACGAAGCATGATACCAATTGTGGAGAGACACCGCCGACGGACCGACAACGGGCGGAAAGCAGCAGCGCGGGCCCACCTGGCGGCCGGGAGGCGGGGCATGCGGCGGCAAGAAGAGGCGTGATACATGCGGAGCGACACTGCAGCGGCAATCTAAGACAGGTGTGTATCCTACACACCTGCTCACAGTCTGTCTCTCTGCTGCTAGAGTACAAAAAGGGCGAGGGAGGAATGAGCGAGAGAGGAGCACGGAGGAGGAAACACAAGGCAGCAGACCAGAAGCGCGACAACCCACACCACAAGAGCGATGACGCACCCCCGCAGCGGACGCAAACCCCAGACGCCGAAAGGCGTGCAGAGGCAGCAGACAGGCCGGAAGAGCGCGCTGAAAAGTGACCAGGGCCAACGGACCAGGGATTTGTTGAAATAATAAATCAAGGTCAAAACTGCTATGATGCGTCATGTGTCTGGTGTCCCCGCAACCCACACGAGGACGGCAGGAAGCACGTTACAGTGGCGCCCAACCCAGGAAGACCTGAAGAAGCGGAGGACGACGGCGTCATCTGGGCTCTCGTGGCAAGTTACACCAGGCTGCTCGAAAAGAAACGTCAGGAAACCCAGATGATGCTGGCATTGTTGGAAACGGCAAAAGAAGAAGCCAGGAAAGCTGGTGTCGAGACCATCTACCTGGGAGGCGAGATGTCGGCCAAAAGGAAGGAGGACGAGTGCCCCCCGGAAGAAGAACTATATATGAAAGAGACTTTTGTTGAAGATTACGGTAAAAAAGAAGATGAAGAAATTTACAAGGAAGAAATTTTCGTTGAAGATGAAACTTACTTTAATGGTGAAGTTTACGTTAATGATAAAATGTATGTGAATGAGAAAGATTACGACTACGATGAAGATGACGATGATGATAACATTTATGTTAAAGAAGATGATAATGATGGAAAAGAAGTTAAAAAAGATGAAGTCCAAGAAAATGATGAAGAAAAAGAAATAATTGAAGAAATTCTGGAAGTAGATGAAGATAAAGACAATGAGGATTAAGGAGATTTCGAAGATGAAGACAAAGTCGAGGTACCTCAAGAAATTGAGGAAAAAGTTATTGTAGAAATGCAAGAAAAGGAAGACGAGGACAAAGAAGACAAAGAAAAGCTTAAACGAGAAGAAGTAACTCAATGAATTGAAATAGAAGAAATAATTTAAGAATTGCTGGAAAGTGATGAAGACGAACAAGAAAAGGAAGAAATTGAGAGAAAAATTTTTGGAGAAATGCAAGAAAAGGAAGAAGAAGACAAAAAAAAAACTCGAACGAGAAGAAGTAACTCAAGAAATTGAAAAAGAAGAAATTGAAGAATTGCTGGAAAGTGATGAAGACAAACAAGGAAAGGAAGAAGAAGACAAAGAAAAACTTGAACGAGAAGAAGTAACTCAAGAAATTGAAATAGAAGAAATAATTGAAGAATTGCTGGAAATTGATGAAGATGGAAAAGAAGAGGAGGAAATTTAGAATGAAGAAGAGTGGGGAAAAGCTCAAGACATTCTTGGAGAAATGCAAGAAAAGAAAAAAGAGGACAAGGAAAGACTCACAAAAGACAATGAAAAGAAAGACAAAGGCAAAGAAGTCAGAGGGCCACGGCAATTTTTTTCCCGCTCCAGTAAAGAAACAGGGGGGGGGGGAGCACGCTCGGCCGGACTGTTGAAATAATAAATCAAGGTCAAAACTGCTATGATGCGTCATGTGTCAGGTGTCCCCACAACCCACACGAGGACGGCAGGAAGTCCGTTACACCAATATTTTGTACCGGTACAGGTGCAAAAATGTATGCCGATACTTTTTAATATTGGGATCACAATTTTTTTTTATTATTCGCTTTATTTTAACAGACAAACTTATGATACATTAAATATATGTTTCTCATCCACTGAAAGAAAACTTTTGTCATAAAAAGGATAGTGAACATTCTAGACAACTACATTCTTCTAGTAATAAGTAAGCAAACAAAGGTTTCTAAAATGGCTGCTGACGAATGCAGAAACACATTGTGTCTTTCCCCATTCTTTTTTTTGGTCAAAATTATGAGGGACAAGCGGTACACAAAATAATTCCTAACCTACATTTACTGTTAATATCTGCTTACTTGTTCTATCTACACTTCTGTTAATTTGTAATAAGCACTCATTCCTTTGTTGTTTGTATATTTAACATTTGTTTTTTAGGTGATACGACATATTTTGGTATCATTCGAATACCAAGTAGTTACAGGATCATACATTGTTCATGAATAAACATTTATTGCGTCCAGGGACATATTTCTAGACATTATAAACAATAAAAAAAAGGAAAAAAGACTTTGTGATCATAACATTTTTTTTATGTAATTATTGTAATACCGACTCGATATGGCTCTTGTACTTGTTATCGTTACGTTACAGTCAATGTATGCATAGATCCCCTTATGTGTTTACATTTACAAGCGTGGGATTAGTAATTATAAAGTCGCTAAAACACTGCCAACTGAGGATGGATGTTAGCCGCTAGCTAGCTAATATGTTTTAAAGCACCACTTGTAGAAGGGCACTTCAATCTTTATAACTTCATCTTTCTCATTTGTTTTTAAGCCAAAATACATCCATTCTGTCTCATATGTCTCCTGGCCGTTTCTGCTTGCAAGGGTGTGTGCGTTACCGAACACAACAGGATGTCCTTTAAAAAAATAAAAAATAAAATAGTACCGGTATTTTTCATAATTAATACTGCGACCCTGAATGGGACAAGCGATACAAAATGGATGGTTGGATGAATAGTACCGCAGAAAAATCCTAAAATGAACCCTTCAATACAATGACATGTTTTTATTATAAACCATAATGCAAGTCTAAACATGTCTAAAGCCAAGTCCATTAATTTTCAGACATTAATGCATATATATATAGTACAGTATCATAAAAATGTACGGTAAAATAATTAAATCGGTGAGCAGTTTAATTTGTACTGCGTGCCTGGCCTTTCGCATAATTATTTGATGCATTGTCCCTTTTTGCTGCTGCCAATAGTACCATTATGTATACTATCAAGGCTCACTGTGATTGAGTTAACAGTCACAACAGCTAAAAATAAGCACTTTTCTTAGCTTACGTGTCGATAAAAGCTTTGGAGGAAGCCAACAGCCTGAATTTATGAAAACAAAAAACATATCAAAATTACAGCAAACCACAGAGATTCAAGGTTTCGGCCTGACAGCAACAATATTTAAACTTTCATGGCCGTTGTGTACTGGTGACTTTGCAGAATGTAGTGCTGCCAAAACACAGCCATTATTTACTGCGGTATCGTAACTCAGGGAAAGTATCGAGGGTCAGAGGGAGGTGGTCAATACCGCGACAGCTCCCCTGTGCCAACCCTGCCCACAGGTGAGATATTGGCTGACATTTGCAAATAGATAATTGTCATGAGGTATACACCACACAAGGCAATGCATGACACATTTAAGCTGATGTTATGCGACTGGTACCATCTGTTTCCTCTGAGCATCATTTTTCTTGTTTGGTAATTTAAATATTGACTCATAACAGAACAGTGGTGTTTCTTTATGGCATGTGTTACTGTCCAACTTTTAAGTACAAACAAAACTAATACATTGACTCCCAAAATAAACATACTGTATCTACCAGGATATAAGACGACTCCCAATATAATTGCAATAAAAAGAAGGATATCGTATGTTTATGTCTTCTTTCTTGATCACCATTATCTTAAAGGGGAACATTATCACAATTTCAGAAGGGTTAAAACCAATAAAAATCAGTTCCCAGTGGCTTATTTTATTTTTCGAAGTTTTTTTACAAATTGTACCCGTCACGGAATATCCCGAAAAAAGGTTGTAAAGTGCCTGATTTTCGTTATCTGTGAAGCCACTGTCCATTTTCCTGTGACGTCATCCAGTGATGCCAATACAAACAACATGGCGGATACCACAGCAAGATATAGCGACAGTAGCTCGGATTCAGACTCGGATTTCAGCGGCTTAAGCGATTCAACAGATTATGCATGTATTGATACGAATGGTTGGAGTAAGGAGGCATAGATTAGCTGACAGTCATGAAGAGACCAAATATGTCTGATTAGCACATAAGTCAATAACATCAACAAAACTCACCTTTGTGATTTTGTTGACTTTATCGTTGGAAATGCATTTGCTTTGAGTGTCGCAGAGTATCCATTAATCTCTGTGCCATCTCTGTCGTAGCATCGCCGGTAAAATTTGCGGACCAAACGAGGTACTTTCGCATCTCTTGACACTGGAGCAACTTAAATCCGTCGATTGACAAGTGTTTGTTTGGCATTAAATGTGGATGGAGGGAAAGGCTGGATGCAAATATAGCTACAAATGAGGCTTAACGATGCAATATGTACATACAGCTAGCCTAAATAGCATGTTAGCATCGATTACCATGCCGTGCTAATTGATGCACATTCTACGTAAATCAACTTGAATCCATCCCTGATCGTGTTGTTACACCCTCCGACAACACACCGACGAGGCATGATGTCTCCAAGGTACCGGAAAACAGTAGAAAAAAACGGAAAATAACAGAGCTGATTTGACTTGGTGTGTGTAATGTGTTTGAGAAAATGGCATTGACTACCTAGGTGATGTCACGTTTTGACGTCATCGCTCCAAGAGCAAATAATAGAAAGGCGTTTAATTCGCCAAAATTCACCCATTTAGAGTTCGGAAATCGGTTAAAAAAACATATGGTCTTTTTTCTGCAACATCAAGGTATATATTGACGCTTACATAGGTCTGGTGATAATGTTCCCCTTTAAAATTGGCATTATATTTTTATGGTTTTAATCATTTTCAGCTCTCACTGGATCGGTTTGCAGCCGAGTGTGAAGTGACCGGGATGAGAATCAGCATCTCCAAGTCCGAGTCCATGGTTCTCGCCCGTAAAAGGGTGGAGTGCCATCTCCGGGTTGGAGAGGAGACCCTGCCCCAAGTGGAGAAGTTCAAGTACCTTGGAGTCTTGTTCACCAGTGAGGAAAGAGTGGATCGCGAGATCGACAGGCGGATTGGTGCGACGTCTACAGTAATGCGGACACTGTATCTATCCGTTGTGGTGAAGAAGGAGTTGAGCCGGAAGGCAGGCCATGCTGCCTTGTGGCCTGCCTTTTCCCTGTAGCAACAAGCATGTGCCCCCTCGCACGCACACGCCCAATACACACTGTGTGTAGCCGTGGAGGCACCGCCTGTGTCTGCCTCACTTCTCGTTTGCTACGTTGTTTTAATCAGGAAACATGGAATTTCTGCGATTTTGACCATTAAAATTATCAAAATGTACAGGAACCACACTAAAATCACATAAAAAGCATAAACCAAAAGAGAAATATTAAAACTTACATGTGCACATTTCTACAGGCTTTGGATACTTTGGCAACACAGAGAAGTTGTCTTTTGGGCTTGGCTAAGATTTGATTTCAACAATGTAAAAAAGATGGAGGCAAGGACACAAAATTCACGTTTTTGCCATTGCAAGTGGGTGTGGCAAAATGACATCAGAGGAATGTCTCGATTTTGTATCACATACAGCTGCAACCGCAAGAAGTTCTCCAGTGTTGTGATGATAAACTAAGTACCGTATTTTTCGGATCATAAGTCGCTCCGGAGCACCGGCCGAAAATGCATAATAAAGAAGGAAAAAAATATATAAATGTCACATTGGAGTATAAGTCGCATTTTTGGGGGAAATTTATTTGATAAAATCCAACACCAAGAATAGACATTTGAAAGGCAATTTGAAAAAAATAAAGAATAGTGAACAACAGGCTGAATAAGTGTACGTTATATGACGCATAAATAACCAACTGAGAAGGTGCCTGGTATGTTAACGTAATATATTATTGTTAGAGTCATTCCCCACCAACCCAACGCCCTCGACGCAAAGCCCATAGGGGTGATGAATGGATGGTCAGCGACTGAGAGCTGCAACCTACCACCATGACCTTGAACTACCTTCCCTCTGTTGCTAGATATCTCGAGATGTATGTTGTGATATGTATATGTGCTTTGCTATGAAGGTTTTTTTCCCACTCCAGACTGGGCCCCCTTAGGAGCCCAGTCTGGATTGTATTTTTTTTACTCATCCTTCCCCAGCGTTTACCTTTTTCCCATCTTTTACGGGGCGCCTTATGGCGACCCATCAGCGTTCTTGTTCTGTAACCCTGTAAACTGTTTGTTTGTCTAATCTTGAACAGGTTTGTGCCGAAAACAAAGTTTTGTTGTTCTTGTGCAATGACAATAAAGACCTATCCTATCCTCCGTAGAGTTATTTGCCGTGAAACCGGACTGAAAAGGTTCACAGATATTGTTAGACACTCATTGCTCATTTAGTTGCTGCGCAACAATATTTTTGATGATTTTCGAGTTAAAGGGAAGGTGGGACAACGGCTAGTAGTTTACCAAAAGGTCAGGATCGAGGTTAAGTTAGGTCTTTCCATGCGTTGCATGGTGGGGCCCCTCAGTACATCACTGATTTTGCTATGCCCCTACACTTCAGGGCGCAGCCTCCGGTCTTCAGGCCAGGGTCTCCTAAAGATTCCCAAAAACTAATTTTAAAACCCATGGAGACCTGGCATTTCAGACTATTGCTCCCAGACTCTGGAATAAGTTGCATCAGTCCCTCCGTGAGTTTGACTGAAACATTTGACGACTTCCCTTTTTAGTAAAGCTTTTAGTTAATGCAGCTTTTAACTATCATTTCTAATCTGCTTGTTGTCCTTTTCTATGATGTTGCCCCCTGTTGCGTTAATCGAATTGTGGTTTTAAATCACCTATAGTTGTGAGCAAAATTATTCAACCCCCACACAATTTTGGTGTTTTAGCAAGTTGGACTCTTATTCCGTATTTTGTTTATAGTCATATCAAATAAAGATGCATTAAATAGACAAATGCAACTTGAATTACAGCATTATATTTTGTGACATACCAAACAGTGTCATTTCTCTTAATATCTCATTGACAAAATTATTCAACCCCTTGAAGATCATAACTCTTAATAACAGAATTTGAATAAGGTATTTTCAATCAGGTGTTGAAAACACCTGTAGATGTAATTAGAACCATAACGAGCAACAATTAAACTGATTGAAAAAGACTGTGACACTCAGCTTCTTGTAGATGGTCAATGGTGTATTTGCAACATGGTGAAGTCCAGGGAGTGGTCAAAGAAGTCAAAAGAGGAGTTAATTTCTCTTCATAAGAAAGCAGACGGATATAAGAAAATAGCAAAGATATTACACATTCCAAGAGACACAGTTGGGAGCATAATTCGCAAGTTTAAAGCTAAAGGCACAGTGGAAACACTACCTGGGCGTGGTAGAAAGAGGATGCTGTGTGCAACTCCTGTCCGGTATTTGAAGCGTACAGTGGTGCAAAACCCCCGGGTAACAGCTGAGGTACTACAACAGGACATTGCAGAGGGGGGAACGCAGGTTTCCTCCCAGACAATAAGGCACGCACTACGAGATGAAGGCCTCCATGTCAGAACTCCCAGGTGCACCCCAATTCTGACTACCAGGCACAAGAAAAATAGACTCCAGTATGCCAAAAATCATCTGGACATACCCCAAAGGTTTTGGGAAACTGTTCTATGGAGTGATGAGACAAAACTGGAACTCTTTGGGCCTATGAATCAACGTTATGTCTGGAGGAGAAAAAATGAAGCTTACAAAGAGAAGAACACCTTGCCTACTGTTAAGCATGGTGGGGGGTCAATCATGCTCTGGGGCTGTTTCCCTGCCTCAGGTACCGGGAATCTCCAGCGCGTTCAAAGCCTTATTAATTATATTTCCTACCAGGATATATTAGCTGCAAATGTGATGAAGTCAGTGACGAAGCTGAGGCTTGGGAGACGTTGGACCTTCCAACAGGACAACGATCCCAAGCATACCTCCAAATCAACATCAGAGTGGTTGCAGAAGAAGGGCTGGAAGACTCCGGAGTGGCCTTCACAGTCGCCAGACCTAAATCCTATAGAAAACCTGTGGTGGGACTTGAAGAAGGCAGTTGCAGCACGCAAGCCCAAGAATATGAATGAACTGGAGGCCTTTGCCCAAGAGGAATGGGCTAAAATACCTGTAGATGGTTGCAAGAAGCTTGTGTCCGGTTATGTATCACGTTTGAAGGATGTCATTACTGCCAAAGGGTGTTCTACTAAGTACTAAAGATGCATGTAACTAGGGGGTTGAATCATTTTGTCAATGAGATATTAAAAAAAATGTCTTTTTTGGTATTTTGGAAAATACAGTGTTACAATTTAAGTTGCATTCGTCTATATGACACATATTTATTTGATATGACTATAAACATAATACGGAATAAATGTCCAACTTGCTAAAACACCAAAATTGTGTGGGGGTTGAATAATTTTGATCACAACTGTATGTGCGCTGGTACATCTCATCCACACAGTGTTATATTTGCATTCTATCCTGTGTCCGCGCTAAGCTGATTTAGTTTATCGCCACAGTTCCATAGTCTTTGGGCACACAACATGGGTAAACTCAGGGAGCCTTCAACAATGACTCTGTGTGCCATTTAGAAATCATGTAAACAAGATTACCTGCTCATTCAGTCTTTTTTTGGACAGGCTTACCGGTCTCTTCCAACGCCTCACATAGAGACGTCATTGTGAGTGTTAGCGATGGAGTAAGGTCCCAGAAAGTTTATTCTATTTTGTTTACATTTTTATGTACATACTATCGTACTAGTGGTATTCATTCATTAATTCATTCAATCAAACTAGGACCTTCTTGCCATCTAATGTATGCTGGTATGAAAAAAAACCCTCCCCTGAAGAGCAGGGAAACCTGGGAAACAGGCCTGGAGGGATGAAATAGCCTCTGTGTTCTTTTCCTGACCTAAGTAACATTCCACTCTACTATGGTATTGAACACTGTTAAATGGATAAACCACAGTAACCTTGGCTATACACATATATATATATATATATATATATATATATATATATATATATATATATGTATATATATATATATATATATATATATATATATATATGGATGGATATATATATATATATATATCCATCCATCCATTTTCTATCGCTTATTCCCTTTTGGGGTCGCGGGGGGCGCTGGCGCCTATCTCAGCTACAATTGGGCGGAAGGCGGGGTACACCCTGGACAAGACGCGACCTCATCGCAGGGCCAATACAGATAGACAGACAACATTTACACTCACATTCACACACTAGGGCCAATTTAATGTTGCCAATCAACCTATCCCCCGGTGCATGTCTTTGGAAGTGGGAGGAAGCCGGAGTACCCGGAGGGAACCCACGCATTCACGGGGAGGACATGCAAACTCCACACAGAAAGATCCCGAGCCTGGATTTGAACCCAGGACTGCAGGACCTTCGTATTGTGAGGCAGACGCACTAACTCCTCTGCCACCGTGAAGCCCATGTATATATATATATATATATATATATATATATATATATATATATATATATATATATATATAAATGTGTGTATATATATATATATATATATATATACATATATATATATATATATATATATATCTCTGAGCTGCCACCTTATCGTGGTAGAGGAGTTTGCGTGTCCCAATGATCCTAGGAGCTATGTTGTCCGGGGTCTTTATGCCCCCTGGTAGGGTCTCCCAAGGCAAACAGGTTCTAGGTGAGGGATCAGACAAAGAGCAGCTCGAAGACCTCTATGAAGAAGAAAAAACATGGACCCAGATTTCCCTCGCCCGGACGCGGGTCACCGCGGCCTCCCTCTGGAGCCAGGCCCAGAGGTGGGGCACGATGGCGAGCGCCTGGTGGCCGGGCCTGTTCCCATGGGGCCCGGCCGGGCACAGCCCGAAGAGGCAACGTGGGTCACCCCTCCAATGGGCTCACCACCCTTAGCAGGGGCCATAAAGGTCGGGTGCATTGTGAGCTGGGTGGCAGCCGAAGGCAGGGCACTTGGCGGTCCGATCCTCAGCTACAGAAGCTAGCTGTTGGGAAGTGGAACATCACCTCACTGGGGGGGAAACAGCCTGAACTAGTGCGCGAAGTCGAGAAGTTCCGGCTGGATATAGTCGGACTCACTTCGACGCACAGCAAGGGCTCTGGAACCACTTCTCTCAAAAGGGACTGGACCCTCTTCCACTCTGGCGTTGCTGGCAGTGAAAGGCGACGGGCTGGGGTGGCAATTCTGGTTTCCCCCCGGCTCAAAGCCTGCACGTTGGAGTTTAACCCGGTGGACGAAAGGGTAGGCTCCCTCCGCCTTCGGGTGGGGGGACGAGTCCTGACTGTTGTTTGTGCTTACGCACCAAACTACAGTTCAGAGTACCCACCCTTTTTGGGAGCACTCGAGGGAGTACTGGAAAGTGCTCCCCCGGGTGATTCCCTTGTCCTCCTGGGGGACTTCAACGCTCACGTTGGCAACGACAGTGAAACCTGGAGAGGCGTGATTGGGAAGAATGGCCGCCCGGATCTGAACCCGAGTGGTGTTTTGTTATTGGACTTTTGTGCTCGTCACAGTTTGTCCATAACAAACACCATGTTCAATCATAAGGGTGTCCATATGTGCACTTGCCACCAGGACACCCTAGGCCGCAGTTCCATGATCGACTTTGTAGTTGGGTCATCGGATTTGAGGCCTTATGTTTTGGACACTCGGGTGAAGAGAGGAGCGGAGCTTTCTACCAATCACCACCTGGTGGTGAGTTGGCTACAATGATTGGGGAGGATGGCGGACAGACCTGGCAGGCCCAAACGCATTGTGAGGGTCTGCTGGGAACGTCTGGCAGAGTCTCCTATCAGAGAAAGTTTCAATTCCCACCTCCGGAAGAACTTTGAACATGTCACGAGGGAGGTGCTGGACATTGAGTCCGAGTGGACCATGTTCCGCACGTCTATTGTCGAGGTGGCTGATCGGAGCTGTGGCCGCAAGGTAGTTGGTGCCTGTCGGGGCAGCAATCCTAAAACCCCTTGGTGGTCCCCAGCGGTGAGGGATGCCGTCAAGCTGAAGAAGGAGTCCTATCGGGTCCTTTTGGCTCATAGGACTCCGGAGGCAGTGGACGGGTACCGACAGGCCAAGCGGTGTGCAGCTTCAGCGGTCGCGGAGGCAAAAACTCGGACATGGGAGGAGTTCGGGGAAGCCATGGAGAACGACTTCCGAACGGCTTCGAAGCGATTCTGGACCACCGTCCGCCGCCTGAAGAAGGGGAAGCAGTGCACTATCAACACCGTGTATGGTGCGGATGGTGTTCTGCTGACCTCAACTGCGGATGTTGTGGATCGGTGGAAGGAATACTTCGAAGACCTCCTCAATCCCACCAACACGTCTTCCTATGAGGAAGCAGTGCCTGGGGAATCCATGGTGGACTCTCCTATTTCTGGGGCTGAGGTTACCGAGGTAGTTAAAAAGCTCCTCGGTGGCAAGGCCCCGGGGTTGGATGAAGCCCGCCCGGAGTTCCTTAAGGTTCTGGATACTGTGGGGCTGTCTTGGTTGACAAGACTCTGCAGCATCGCGTGGACATCGGGGGCGGTACCTCTGGATTGGCAGACCGGGGGTGGTGGTTCCTCTCTTTAAGAAGGGGGACCGGAGGGTGTGTTCCAACTATCGTGGGATCACACTCCTCAGCCTTCCTGGTAAGGTTTATTCAGGTGTACTGGAGAGGAGGCTACGCCGGATAGTCGAACCTCGGATTCAGGAGGAACAGTGTGGTTTTCGTCCTGGTCGTGGAACTGTGGACCAGCTCTATACTCTCGGCAGGGTTCTTGAGAGTGCATGGGAGTTTGCCCAACCAGTCTACATGTGCTATGTGGACTTGGAGAAGGAATTTGACCGTGTCCCTCGGGAAGTCCTGTGGGGAGTGCTCAGAGAGTATGGGGTATCGGACTGTCTTATTGTGGCGGTCCGCTCCCTGTACGATCAGTGCCAGAGCTTGGTCCGCATTGCTGGCAGTAAGTCAAACACATTTCCAGGGAGGGTTGGACTCCGCCAAGGCTGTCCTTTGTCACCGATTCTGTTCATAACTTTTATGGACAGAATTTCTAGGCGCAGTCAAGGCGTTGAGGGGTTCCGGTTTGGTGACCGCAGGATTAGGTGTCTGCTTTTTGCAGATGATGTGGTCCTAATGGCTTCATCCGACCGGGATCTTCAGCTCTCACTGGATCGGTTTGCAGCCGAGTGTGAAGCGACCGGAATGAGAATCAGCACCTCCAAGTCCGAGTCCATGGTTCTCGCCCGGAAAAGGGTGGAATGCCATCTCCGGGTTGGGGAGGAGACCCTGCCCCAAGTGGAGGAGTTCGCATACCTAGGTGTCTTGTTCACGAGTAGAGGGAGAGTGGATCGTGAGATCGACAGGCGGATCGGCGCGTCGTCTTCAGTAATGCGGACGTTGTACCGATCAGTTGTGGTGAAGAAGGAGCTGAGCCGGACGGCGAAGCTCTCAATTTACCGGTCGATCTACGTTCCAATCCTCACCTATGGTCATGATCATTGGGTCAATACCGAAAGGATAAGATCACGGGTACAAGCGGCCAAAATGAGTTTCCTCCACCGTGTGGCGGGGCTCTCCCTTAGAGATAGGGTGAGAAGCTCTGCCATCCGGGAGGACCTCAAAGTAAAGCCGCTGCTCCTCCACATCGAGAAGAGCCAGATGAGGTGGTTCGGGCATCTGGTCAGGATGCCACCAGAATGCCTCCCTAGGGGAGGTGTTTAGGGCACGTCCAACCGGTAGGAGGCCACGGGGAAGACCCAGGACATTTTGGGAAGACTTTGTCTCCCGGCTGGCCTGGGAGCGCCTCGGGATCCCCCGGGAAGAGCTAGACGAAGTGGCTGGGGAGAGGGAGGTCTGGGTTTCCCTGCTTAGGCTGTTGCCTCCACGACCCGACCTTGGATAAGCGGAAGAAGATGGATGGATGGATGGATATATATATATATATATATATATATATATATATATATATATATATATATATATATATATATATAATTACAGGTTATTACTCGCTTGCATATTTAAAGGGGAACATTATCACCAGACCTATGGAATCGTCAATATATACCTTGATGTTGGAAAAAAAAGACCATATATTTTTTTAACAGATTTCCGAACTCTAAATGGGTGAATTTTGGCGAATTAAATGCCTTTCTATTATTCGCAGTCGGAGCGATGATGTCACAACGTGACATCACATAGGTAGTCAATCCTTCCGTACCTTGGAGTCATCGTGCCTCGTCGGTGTGTTGTCGGAGGGTGTAACAACACGATCAGGGACGGATTCAAGTTGATTTACATGGAGTGTGCAATGATTAGCGCGGCATGCTAATCGATGCTAACATGCTTATTAGGCTAACACTTACCAATCGACGGATTTAAGTTGCTCCAATGTCACAAGATGCGAAAGTCCCGATCGTTTGGTCCGCACATTTTACCGGCAATGCTAAGGCAGACATGGCACAGAGATGTATGGATATCCTGCGACACTCAATCGTTGGTTAGAAGGCGATTGCCGAATAGCGTCAATAGCTATTCGCTCAATAGCTTCAATTTCTTCTTCAATTTCATTTTCGCTATCTGCCTCCATACTCCAAACATCCGTTTCAATACATGCGTAATCTGTTGAATCGCTTAAGCCGCTGATATCCGAGTCTGAATTCGAGCTAATGTCGCTATATCTTGTTGTGCTATCCGCCATGTCGTTTGTATTGGCGTCACTGGATGACGTCACAGGACAATGGACGGTGGCTTCACAGATAGCGAACATCAGCCACTTTAAAGCCTTTTTTCGGGATATTCCATGATCGGGAACATTTTTAAAAAAGCCACTGGGCACTGAAATTTATTGGTTTTAACCCTACTGAAATTGTGATAATGTTCCCCTTTAAAATTTGCTTAGAAATACTTTTTTGTAGTCAAGGCAGGTTTTGTACTTAACTGTAAGTCATTCATTTGCTTAAAACTTGGTGACGTGTACAGTACAGGTCAAACGTTTGGACACACCTCCTCATTCAATGTATTTTCTTTATTTTCATGACTATTTACATTGTAGATTGTCACTGAAGGCATCAAACCTAAGAATTAACACAGGTAGAGTTATGTACTTAACAAAATATATTTTAGATTCTAGTTTCTTCAAAATAGCCACCCTTTGCGCTGACTACTGCTTTGCACACTCTTGGCATTCTCTCGATGAGCTTCAAGCACACCTGTGAAGTGAAAACCACTTCAGGTGGTTTGAAGCCAATCGAGAGAATGCCAAGAGTGTGCAAAAAAGTAATCAGAGCAAAGGGTGGCTGTTTTTGAAAAACTAGAATATAAAACATGTTTTCAGTTATTTCACCTTTTTTTGTTTAGTACTTAACTCCACATGTGTTCATTCATAGTTTTGATGCCTTCACTGACAATCTACACTGTAAATAGTCATGATATAAAGAAAACACATAGTACAAGAAGGTGTGTCCAAGCCATTGGACTGTACTGTATATATATATATATATATATATATAAATATATATATATATATATATATCCATCCATTTTCTACCGCCTGTTCCCTTCGGGGTCGCGGGTGTGCTGAAGCCTTTCATTTTAGTAGAACTCACTCAATCATTCAAGTACCTCGGGTACTAAATTTCTTGCCATCTCATGTATGCTGGTATGAAAATAAAGTTTGTTGAATCCTTTTTGTCTTTGCCTCTTTGCCTGTTTTTTTTTTTTTTTATGTTGCTCACCTTTGTGACAGCTTCAAGCACCTGGGACTACCTGCTTTTTTTCTTTAAAAAGATTTAACCATTTGCATCCTGGGGTCACTCTGCAGGCAAACAGTTACACTAAAGTATACATTACATTTCACACGTCTCATAAATGGCATTTATTATATAAACAGCTACAGAGTTAAAAATGTGTATGTAAAACATACAAACTCCATTTCCATATGAGTTGGGAAATTGTGTTAGATGTAAATATAAGCGGATTACAATGATTTGCAAATCATTTTCAACCCATATTCAGTTGAATGCACAACAAAGATAAGGTATTTGATGTTCAAACTCATAAACTTAATTGTTTTTTGCAAATAATATTTAACTTAGAATTTCACCGCTTCAACACGTGCCAAAGTAGTTGGGAAAGGGCATATTCACCACTGTGTTACATCACCTTTTCTTTTAACAACACTCAATAAACGTTCGGGAACTGAAAAAACAAATTGTTGAAGCTTTGAAAGTGGAATTCTTTCCCATTCTTGTTTTATGTAGAGCTTCAGTCGCTCAAAAGTCCGGGGTCTCCGCTGTTGTATTTTATGCTTCATAATGCGCCACACATTTTTGATGGGAGACAGGTCTGGACTGCAGGCGGGCCAATAAAGTACCCGCACTCTTTTACTACGAAGCCACGCTGTTGTAAACGTGGCTTGGCATTGTCTTGCTGAAATAAACAGGGGCGTCCATGATAACGTTGCATATGTTGTTCCAAAACCTGTATGGACCATTTAGCATTAATGGTGCCTTCACAGATGTGTAAGTTACCCATGCCTTGGGCACTAATGCACCCCCATACCATCACAGATACTGGCTTTCGAAGTTTGCGCCTATAATAATCCGATGGTTATTTTCCTGTTTGTTCCGGAGGACACCACATCCACAGTTTCCAAATATAATTTGAAATGTGGACTCGTCAGACCACAGAACACCTTTCCACTTTGCATCAGTCCATCATAGATGATCTCGGGCCCAGCGAAGCCGGCGGTGTTTCTGGGTATTGTTGATAAATGGGTTTTGCTTTGCATAGCAGAGTTTTAACTTGCACTTACAGATGTAGCGACCAACTGTAGTTACTGACAGTAGTTTTATGAAGTGTTCCTGAGCCCATGTGGTGATATCCTTTACACACTGATGTCAGTTTTTGATGCAGTACCACTTGAAGAATCAAAGTTCCGTAATATCATCGCTCATGTGCAGTGATTTCTCCATATTCTCCGAACCTTTTGATGATTTTACGGACCGTAGATGGTAAAATCCCTAAATTCCTTGCAATAGCTCGTTAAAAAATGTTGTTCTAAAACTGTTCAACAGTTGGCTTACAAATTGGTGACCCTCGGCCCATACTTGTTTGTGAATTACTTAGCATTTCATGGAAGCTGATTTTATACCCAATTATGGCACCCACCTGTTCCCAATTAGCCTGCACACCTGTGGGATGTTCCAAATAAGTGTTTGATGAGCATTCGTCAAATTAATCAGTATTTATTGCCACCTATACAAACTTCATTGTCACGTGTTGCTGGTATCAAATTCTAAAGTCAATGATTATTTGCAAACAAAAAATTGTTTGTCTTTGTAGCACATTCAACTGAATATGGGTTGAAAATGATTTCCAAATCATAGTATTCAGTTTATATTTACATCTAACACAATTTCCCAACTCAAATGGAAACAGGGTTTTTAAATCATGCATGGTCATGTTTCTTGGAAGACAGGGAAGTACAAACACCATCCATCCATCCATTTTCTACCGCTTATTCCCTTTTGGGGTCGCGGGTGGCGCTGGCGCCTATCTCAGCTGCAATCGGGCGGAAGGCGGGGTAGACCCTGGACAAGTCGCCACCTCATCACAAACACAATTCATTATAATTTACATCTCCATTACAGACACACGAAACGGCACGTTTTCAGAAGGAAAAAAGAAACTTTTAAAATGTCTAGACAGCATCAGGACTTGATTGCGGGCAATACAATTTCACACGTGTGGGATCTCTGACACTTATCTAACTTATATAAAAAATATATAATACTGGACAGTTAAATAGCTTTTTAGTTTAAAACAATCACCGACACTTTGGCAGAGTAACACTACTAATCCACCTCATCCATTCACTGGTGTGACTGCATATAGAGCCAGAGGTCAGAGTGGTGTTACGCTTTTAGTCTTTTTCACCTTTCTCATCAGACAAGGGATTTTCCATCATCAGTTGAGAGGCATTAAAGCTTCTCTTGCTTAATGGACTTGTCAGGGATCCATAGGCAGACTGAAGATAAATGATAAATACTAAAAGTGATGATGCTTTGCTGAAGGGAGGACAGCCTGTGAGGGTTAGGAGGCTGTCCTTAGACCACATTGATTCCCTTGTCAAATAGGGGTTTCTAATCTCCTCTCTCACAACAATGTACGCCCACATCAAAACAATACCAGTAATGATATATTGTGCATATGGTTTTTGGTACTACAGTATATGTACAGTATACAAAAAGTAGAAACTTCATTTTCCATAAAGTAAGTCAATAATATGTAGTCAGGGCTTATATCAGGGGTGTCAAACTCATTTTAGATTGAGGAGAATCTACTCTCAAGTGGGCCGGATTGGTAAAATCAGGGCACGATAACTTAAAAATAAAGACAAGTTCGGATTGTTTTCTTTAAAAATAGAACAAGCACATTCTGAAAATGTACAAATGATAATGTTGTTGTTTTTATTTACACTTACATGTTGCGGTTGATAGCATCCGATCTTTCTTTTTGGTTAATTATACTTTCTGAATAAATTATGTGAAAATGTTCATCAGTCAACTCATTTCCAATCTATCAAGATAAAAAATGTATATCAAAATCAAATTACAGGATGTTATTTATTAGGGCTGTGAATCTTTGGGTGTCGCACGATTCGATTCAATATCATTCTTGGGGTCACGATTCGATAATATATCGATTATTTCGATTCGATTCTCGATTCAAAAACGATATTTTTCCGACTCAAAATGATTCTGTATTCATTCAATACATAGGATTTCAGCAGGATCTACCCCAGTCTGCTGACATGCTAGCAGAGTAGTTGATTTTTTTTAAAAAGCTTTTATAATTGTAAAGGACAGTGTTTTATCAACTGATTGCCATAATGTAAATTTGTTTTAACTATTAAACAAACCAAAAATATTACTTATTTTATCTTTGTGAAAACATGTGACACAGTGTGTTGTCAATCTTATGAGATGCGATGCAAGTGTAAGCCACTGTGACACTATTGTTCTTTTTTTTATTTTTATAAATGTCTAATGATAATGTCAATGAGGGATTTAAAATCACTGCTATGCTGTTATTATAACTAATATTGATACTGTTGTTGATAATATTCATTTTTGTTTCACTACTTTTGGTTTGTTTTGTGTCCTGTTTGTGTCTCCTCTCATTTGCTCTTTTTATTGCAGTTCTGAGGGTTTGCTGGGTCAGGTTTGGTTTTGGAATTGGATTGCATTGTTATGGTATTGCTGTGTATTGTTTTCTTGGATCGATAAAAAAAAAAAAAAACATTTTATCGATTTTTAAAAAAATGGGAATCGATTCTGAATCGCACAACGTATTCGAATCGATTTTTTCCAACACCCCTATTATTTATGTAGTTTGCTAATTGTCCTCGACTAGTTCCCTAACATCATATGGTTTATTTATGTTTTACATGCGTAGCATCATCTACAAAGATACAAATAATTGCTATTAAGACATCTGGTGGACACACTTAAAATAGCATTTTCTTTCATTCAAAAATTTCGGCTAATTTTTATACTTACCAAACTCATCCCCCGGGTCGGATAAAACCCCCGTCCGGGCCGTATGTTTGACACCACTGGCCTACACTAAGAATAGCAATTTTAAAGGAGAACTGCACTTGTTTGAGAATTTTGCCTTTGGTTCACAATCATTATGAAAGACATGACGACGGATACATTTTTTTTAATGCATTCTAACTTGTAAATAAAATGTTGCTTACGGCGGAACAGCGGTATCCTAATGACAGCACACATGACAGTGTAAGTGAAGTTTTATTATGTGTGTTGGCTCCCACAAATTCTGCAGTGAGTAACAATCAGTGATGAAGAATAAAAAAAGCAAACGTAGTGATGCGTTTTTTTAAATTAATGCGCCACATATGTTTAAAATGATCAAAACACTTGAATATTAAATGTTATTATAGATGTGTCTGTTACTATCTCTCTGGCACTCATCGATCTCCTTTCCTCTCCCTTATCTCTCCTGCTTGCTTCTTTGTCTTGTCTTGTCTTAACTTTCTTGTTGCCTCTTTTTGCACTGCTCTCCAAATCCAAACATTGGAACAATTTAACTGGCCTGAACAAAATTGACAAGATCTTGGGTTTGGGGGAACCTGCTGTCGTGACGAAGCGATTGTTGTTGGACACACGACGGACTCTTGGGAGAAGAAGGAGTGCCGCGTGCCTGGTGACCCTTTTCTGTCGAGGACGTGAAGATATCCACCTATTCGGAATTATGACAACAGGACATTTGCTGATTGGAGTAAGCGTTGCTCTGGTTTGTCGACAAATTGGAAGTTGCTGGCAGTCTTCAAAGTACCCCAAAGCTGCCACAAATGATCGGAAGATGCGGGAAGAACTGTGGATTACATCGGACTGTTTACCCCACAGTTTTGAGGACCAGTCATAGACAATTTAGGGTGAAAAACAAATTTTATTTTCACCTGCATACAAAACATTCTAACTTGAATTGTTTCCCTGGCTTTGAGATTCTCCTGAAGGACAGTGCGGCGAAGACACAACAAACTCCCTTCTTGTCTCTCATGGACACACACCTGTTGTTGTTGACTTCGGACTAGCGACTGCACAATACATCAAGGCCGCGGAACAGAGACACACTACAGGCTTACACACACACACATCCACAAAAATATACGCCACACATACACACCCCATTCCCCCCAACCCAAGGCCCTCCACACTGATCCCATAGGGGTGATGAATGGATGGTCAGCGCCTGAGAGCTGCGGCCTAACACCATTACCTTGAACTACCTTTCCTCTATTGCTAGATATCTCGAAATGTAAAGTGTAATATGTATACATGCTTTGCAATAGAGGTTTTTTCCCACTCCAGACTGGGCCCCCTTAGGAGCCCAGTCTAGATTGTATTTTTTTACTCATTCTTCCCCAGTGTTTACCTTTTTCCCATCTTTTACGGGGCGCCTTATGGCGACCCATCAGCGTTCTTGTTCTGTAACATTGTACACTGTTTGTTTGTCTAATCTTGAACAGGTTTGTGCTGAAAACAAAGTTTTGTTGTACTTGTGCAATGACAATAAAGACCTATCCTATCCTATCCTACTACATCACATATATACTTACATCATGTATATCAATGGGGGTGTATGGATGTTTTTTTAAGGGTGGAATACAGCGGCTTCCATAGACTCCATTGTAAGTGGACTTTTGATTGCATTTATTTAATATTTATAAATGAAGAACAATTAATAAATAAATAACATCCATGTGGATGATAGATTATAACAAGGCCATATCCCCAACAAACATATTTTTGTCCCGCCAATGAAACGCTATGTTCTTGTAAGTGGTGCAGACAGTTGCAGTATGCAAAGTGCGACTGTGAAATGGAATATCCTGGTAATTGAAAATATAAGTTATAGCCCCTCCTGCCGCCTTCGGGTGCCCGCAACGCTTTCATCAAAAAGGGGATGGCATATACGGAAAAAGGGACAAGGCTTTTGAATATTCCGATTCCTCCAATCTAACAAATGAATTGGTAACGTTGGCATCTTACGAACTCGGTGCTACCTAAGGGAGGAAACGCTGACGTCCTATGTAGAAATCACATGGTCAAATTCCTCATGCTTGCTAAGTATCATTACCTCCAAAAAGTCTAAAAGCTGTTTGATGCAGTGTATCATTCTTGAGCCTAATGCAGATTATAAAAAGCAACTAATAAATGATACCAGGACAGCTTTTACTTAAGTTAAAGTTAAAGTACCAATGATTGTCACACACACACTAGCTGTGGTGAAATGTGTCCTCTGCATTTGACCCATCCCCTTTATCACCCCCTGGCAAGTGAGGGGAGCAGTGGGCAGCAGCGGTGCCGCGCCCGGGAATCATTTATAGTGATTTAACCTAAAATTCCATCCCTTGATGCTGAGTGGCAATGGGTCCCATTTTTATAGTCTTTGGTATAACTCGGCCAGGGTTTGAACTCACAACCTTCCTATCTCAGGGCGGACACTCTGACCACTAGGCAACTGAAACAAAGGATGGATTCTCTTCCGACTCATAGCATCCAGTTGTCCACAATTTGTGCTCCTAGAAATACATCTGGCAGTAATTTCCCATAATATCAATTAGTTATTGAATAGTCTATAAATAACTAACTATACTTAAAATGCCCCCTTGCCACTCCCAGCCTCTTTGTGTGATGCCATATACAAAAGTGGAGCCCATTTTCTCACGGCATAGTTCGGTTGGTAGAGTGGCCGTGTCAGCAACTTGAGGGTTGCAGGTTCGATTCCCACTTGTGCCATCCTAGTTACTGCCGTTGTGTCCTTGGGCAAGAAACTTTACCCACCTGCTCCCAGTGCCACCCACACTGGTTTAAATGTAACTTAGATATTGGGTTTCACTATGTAAAGCGCTTTGAGTCACTAGAGAAAAGCGCTATATAAATATAATTCACTTCACTTCACATGGACAGTATCGATAAAGGCATATAAAACTATTATTGTATCCACGTATTTTCATCGCCCTACTTTGCCTACTTCTTTACTTCAAAACTGATATTGTATTTGTATTTGCGGACTTCCTTTCGCTTCCATCCCCTCTTCTACAGACACCATAGCCTATGTTTCCTGATGCTCTTTCAGCATTTCCTCAAGCATCTTGAGGGAAACATCAGTAGAAAAGGACCCAAAATAAAATACTAGTCACTAACCTTCTTTCTCCCTTCGTTTTTGAGCACCGGTCTGCTATTTTATTTCAGTTTTTCCGCAGGTTCTGACTCAGTCGTTCTTCCCTCGAGGGTGCTCCTGATTTTCAGGATCGCATTGAGCTTGTGGAGTCTGTTCAGTTTGTTTTAGTGTTGTCCTGATACTAATATTTTAATTCCTGGAGGTGAAATTTACTATGGATCAAAGCGCGGTCAAACGATCATGGATCCCGACTACATGTTAACCAGCAGGTTTTGGTGAGAAAATTGTGGTTAGAAAGTCGCTTCTTACCGGAGAAAAGCCAAGCTTGTGCCGTCCATAGCTGCCATCCATCTCGCTGAGACATTGGCGTCAAGACACCCGTGGACACACCTCTCCGACTATCAGGTACTGTTAAACTCACTAAAACACTAGCAACACAATAGAAATATAAGGGATTTCCCAGAATTATTCTAGTAAATGTGTCTAAAAACATCGGAATCCGTCCCAATGCAATCGCTTTTTTTTTTTTTACTTTTTTTTTTTTTTCTAGTCCGTCGCTATCAATATCCTCAAACACGAATCTTTCATCCTCGGTCAAATTAATGGGGAAATTGTCATTTTTTCGGTCCGAATAGCACTTTTTGTTGGAGGCTCCCATTAAATCGATGTGAATATGTGAGGAGCCCCCACACATGTGACGTCATCGTCTGCGACTTCCAGTAGAGGCAGGGCTTTTCTCTTAACACCGAAAGTTGTGAACTTTATCGTGGAAGTTCTCTACAAAATCCTTTCAGCAAAAATATGGCAATATCACGGAATGATCAAGTATGACACATAGAATGGACCTGCTATTCCCGTTTCAATCAATCAATCAATGTTTACTTATATAGCCCTAAATCACTAGTGTCTCAAAGGGCTGCACAAACCACCACGACATCCTCGGTAGGCCCACATAAGGGCAAGGAAAACTCACACCCAGTGGGACGTCGGTGACAATAATGACCCAGTGGGACGTCGGTGACAATGATGACTATGAGAACCTTAGAGAGGAGGAAAGCAATGGATGTTTAAATAGGAAAATCTCATTTCAGTAGGCCTTTAAGTCTTCTTTAGGTGAGGTCAGCAGCCTAATTCAGCTAAAAGTGGGTGTTTCAAAATATGCTGAAACTCGTTAGAAAACATTCAAATTACAACTGTGTCTGTTTTGGGGGGAATTTTACCTGTAGACATCATTTGTATGTCTGAAACTTTAAAATACTGTACAGTAGACCAGTGTTTTTCAACCACCGTGCCACAGCACACTAGTGTACCGTGAGATATTGTTTGGTGTGCCGTGGGAGATTATGAAATTTCACCTAATTGGGTTAAAAATATTTTCTGGAAACCAGTAATTAGAATCCGCAAATGTACGGTTGTTGAGTGTCTGTACTGTCTAAAGCTTGGCAGGGTAACTGTGTATGTAATATTATTCCATATCAGTAGGTGGCAGCAGGTAGCTAATTGCTTTGTAGATGTCGAAAACGACAACGATGGTTTGGAAAAGGCATTTAAGCTTAGGTATGGCTATGCAAAACGGAGCTAAAACTGAACTGGCTGCAAAGTAAACAAAAACAGAATGCTGGACGACAGCAAAGACTTACAGCGTGTGGAGCAGCAGACAGCGTCCACAAAGTACATCCGTACATGCCATGACAATCAACACCAAAATAGGTGTTTAAGCTTAGGTATAGCTATGCAAAATGAAGCTAAAACTGAACTGGTTGCAAAGTAAACAAAAACAGGATGCTGGACGACAGCAAAGACTTACAGCGTGTGGAGCAGCAGACAGCGTTCACAAAGTACATCCGTACATGCCATGACAATCAACACCAAAATAGGTGTTTAAGCTTAGGTATGGCTATGCAAAATGAAGCTAAAACTGAACTGGTTGCAAAGTAAACAAAAACAGGATGCTGGACGACAGCAAAGACTTACAGCGTGTGGAGCAGCAGACATCGTCCACAAAGTACATCCGTACATGCCATGACAATCAACACCAAAATAGGAGTGCAAGACAAGAACTAAGACACTAGACACACAGGAAAAGTCCAAATAAGTCACGGCATGATGTGACAGGTCGTGACAGTACACCTACTTTGTGACGAGAGCTATAGTGATGCATAATTGGTTATGGTTTGAATTCATATTTAAAAATTGCGACAACGACTTTTGACTTTCAATATCGGCTGCTGTTTTTCATTTTTTTTATGTTTTCTGCTGGTGGTGTGCCTATAGATTTTTTCTATTAAAAAAATTTGCCTTTGCTCAGAAAAGGTTGAAAAACACTTCAGTAGAGAATGGATTCACATGGCCTCATTCCTGGAGAGGAAGTAAATGATAAATAAATGGGTTGTACTTGTATAGCGCTTTTCTACCTTAAAGGTACTCAAAGCATTTTGACACTACTTCCACATTTACCCATTCACACACTGATGGAGGGAGCTGCCATGCAAGGCGCCAACCAGCACCCAACAGGAGCAAGGGTGAAGTGCCTTGCTCAGGACACAACGGACGTGACGAGGTTGGTACTAGGTGGGAATTGAACCAGGGACGCTCGGGTTGCGCACGGCCACTCTCCCCACTGCGCCACGCCGTCCCTAAGTAAGGGAGTTTATCATTTTGCAACGCAGTCTACTGAAAATGATTAAAAGCGCCACACTACATAACAACTGACGCTGTGGTCAAAGTTGGGATTGCCACAAAACACAGTTCGATATTCACCACTCTATTGGCGTCTGGTGGCTAAAAAGGATAGTGAATCCTACCCAATGCGTCACGTTTCTGTTGTGAGGTAAGCCATGACGAATGGGACCATAACCGTATGACTCCCCCATCTACTGTAAGTACCAATGTTGATAGCAACTGAACAGACTTTTTATTTACTGTATGTTTGGTACAATATGTAAAGAAAATAACAGCCTATCTTGAAATAAAGAAAAAAAACATACTGTTTTTATTGATGTTTTACTGCTCTGCATGTAAAATAGAGCAGACAAAAAAGTGGTAACATCAGTAAATGGGTTCCTGGCAATCTGAAGAGAGTTTTTTAAGCGCATAGAGCAGAGTTGGTTTTTACGTCCAGCTTTAGATCATACTGATGTGTATTCACAGATCACAAGCCCTTCTAAATAATAATAATGTACTTGCAGTACTAAACTTACTGTATTAATGACATCATACCTCTTGCAGTAAATGTCATTTTGCCGTTTAATTGTCCTTTTTTCTACACACTGTAGTATATATGGGCTTGCGTCACCCATTAAATTAGCAGGCTCACCCATTAAATCAGCAGGCAGTTTCGTAAGCCGTGTATTTATATGTTTTATATGCATTGCTAGGCAAGCTCTATCTTTCTCTCTGAGAGCTTAATGCAGCCATGAAAACGGTTCTAACTCTCCAAATTAGCAGAGACGCTTGCATATTTGCCAAGTGATATGATCTGGACTCTCTTATCAAAATGTGGAAAAAAAAAACGGTGTTATCAGAGTCAATATCCAATGCGGCAATTTTTCAGGTGATGTGATTCATTAGTTTTTTCTTGTAAAAGAGCTTGATTTATGGTATGTTTTATCTAGAGCAGGTCAAATTGGGCTCACATTTACATAGTGTCAGAGAGTGAATATAAATATAGCAATACAGACTTATCAGTTGGTCAAAAGCAAATGCAAAATGTTTCGTCTAATATTCCTGCCTTTATTAAATCCGGATAGTTTATGTATTGTGCTCTTGTGATGCTAAAAACAACGATGCTGTATTTAATATGACTTAATTCGTTTTTTAATCATCAATGGGGACACATTGATCCTTCATACTGTAGGCAAAAAGCACATCATTTCAAATCAAGAGCCATGATTACTTTTCTTTCTGTAAGTGAAACTAAATCCATCCTCGCTGATAAAAGTTGACACTGCCATTTGCCTGACAGTTTCTATTACAGCTCATCTGCTTAAGTACCGGATGGGAATATGGAAATTACGTTTAAAATATGAAACGAAAGAAAATGAATGTTTGTAACATACCTAAAATGACAATTTCATTTTGATATGTCACACTTTTATTTTGCAATGTTTTTTTTTTATAAAAAAGGTTTCACTCCTGTTTAATTATGACACAATTGATCCAGTCGTATTGTTTTATTGTACATTATCACAGCTTTTCAAAATGTAATGCTTTTTTCTGGTAGAAATTGTTTTCTGTAAATTATTTATTTTAGCTTTAACGGTGTACTTAGTCATTTTACGCAACCTCTGCCCAGTTTTTATTTATTCTTTATTTTTTATTGTGTCCCTGGGATTCAAACCTACTCTTATGTTCCTCTAGTCTAGCTTGTTCACATCTGTTTTTGCAGCCATTAAAAAAAATAGCTTTTGATGACTTCAGCTAAAAACGGGGGGAAACATTTTAAACACTTTGCCAAGTAAAAATATGCAGAATTTGATAAGTCTAAAAAAAAATAAAATAAAGGATTATATTACGGTGCTGCGTGTTGGTTGTTGGAGTGACCCCAGGATGCAGAGACATGAGGTATCGAGCAGATAAAAAGGTGGTTTAATTGAACTATATCATTTTTACATTGCTTGTGTGCATGTGTTGAACACTTCTTACTGTCCAAAGGACAGGGTTTGCATATGAAGCATCCTGATTGCCAACCAGGGACAGGTGTGTCCTGATTGTCAAATAATAAGTACTCCAACAGGAAATTGAAAACAAGAGAGGAAGGAGCACTGAATTAGAAACAAACACTCACATTTTGATGTTGGATCATGACAGGTTCAAGGCCATTTTTGTTGACGTATGGGTTTTTTGGTCAATGTAATGCTTTTAAAGACCCCCACCTGCTTTGAAACGTGATTCTAAGACTTTTTTGCTCAACAGAAAACAAATTAATAGCCTTCCTAAACCCACGAAAACACAAAGCTAAAGATAGAATTAGGAACATTTATGGGGAAAACAGGGCTGAATGATTACATATTGTTCACACTTTTCTTCCGGATAAAAGGCAGAGAAAACATCAATCAATCAATCAATATTAATTTATATAGCCCTAAATCACAAATGTCTCAAAGGACTGTACAAACCACTACGACTACGACATCCTCGGAAGAACCCACATAAGGGCAAGGAAAACTCACACCCAGTGGGCAAGGAGAACTCACACCCAGCGGGACGCCAGTGACAATGATGACTATGAGAACCTTGGAGAGGACCTCAAATGTGGGCACCCCCCCCCCCCTTCCTAGGTGACCGAAAGCAATGGATGTCGAGCGGGTCTAACATGATACTGTGAAACTTCAATCCATAGTGGCTCCAACACAGCCGCGAGAGTTCAGTTCAAAGCAGATCCAAGACAGCAGCGAGAGTCCCGTCCACAGGAAACCATCCCAAGCGGAGTCGGATCAGCATCGTAGAGATGTCCCCAACCGATACACAGGCGAGCGGTCCATCCTGGGTCCCGACTCTGGACAGCCAGTACTTCATCCATGGTCATCGGACCGGACCCCCCTTCACAAGGGAGGGGGGGACAGAGGAGAAAAAGAAAAGAAGCGGCAGATCAACTGGTCGAAAAAGGAGGTGTATTTAAAGGCTAGAGTATACAGATGAGTTTTAAGGTGAGACTTAAATGCTTCTACTGAGGTAGCATCTCGAACTGTTACCGGGAGGGCATTCCAGAGTACTGGAGCCCGAACGGAAAATGCTCTATAGCCCGCAGACCATCCATTTTCTACCGCTTTTTCCCTTTGGGGTCGCGGGGGGCGCCGGTGCCTATCTCAGCTACAATCGGGCGGAAGGCGGGTTTACGCCTTGGACAAGTCGCCACCTCATAGCAGGGCCAACACAGATAGACAGACAACATTCACACTCACATTCACACACTAGGGCTAATTTTTAGTGTTGCCAATCAACCTATCCCCAGGTGCATGTCTTTGGAAGTGGGAGGAAGCCGGAGTACCCGGAGGGAACCCACGCATTCACGGGGAGAACTTGCAAACTCCACACAGAAAGATCCCGAGCCCGGGATTGAACCCTGACTACTCAGGACCTTTGTATTGTGAGGCAGACGCACTAACCCCTCTTCCACCGTGAAGCCCGCAGAGAAAACAACAAACACATTTTTACATTATTAGCATTTACAACTAAGCATAAGCAGGTTGCAGTTAAAAAAGAGCGACATTTGGAACTGTAAACCAAATTTTCTGCCAGATTTTCTCTCAAAAAAACATAAAAATCTATTTCTCATAGAAAACTGATCAAGCTAAAAGGGCAGATGCTGATGTTAAGTGTTTTGACTATTGCCACCATATTTCGGTATTCCTTTTTACTTGGTATTCCAGTCTATTCAATTTATTTCACGAAGAATAAAAAATGGTAACACGTGTGCGGACCCTGTATCGGTTCGTCATAGTAAGAAGAAGCTAAGCCGGAAGGCAAACCTCTCAATTTACCTCATGAGCTTCAGGTTATGATCAAAAGGACAAGATTACGGGTACAAGAAGCCAAAATGAGTTTCCTCCGTCGGGTGGCAGGGCTCTCTCCCTTAGAGATAGGGTGAGAAGCTCTGTCATTCAGTAGGAACAGAAAGTAAAGCCGCTGTTCCTCCACATCAAGACGAGGCAGATGAGTTAGTTCGGGCATCTGGTCAGAAGGCCCCCCAAATGTTAGACTCCTTCCCCCTAGACCCAACTTTGGTTAAGCCGAAAAAGATGGATGGATGGATGGATGTTTCTTATATTTAATACAATGTACTTACCATTTCGAAACTCATAAACCATATGGGATATTTGACAAATGCTAATTTTAATGTCTCCCAAATGTTTTAGTATCTATTTGCAGAGGCAACACACTCATTCTTATCCATCGTTCCCACATTAACTGATGCACTGCGATAATAAAACTGTCAGTCGTGCAACAAATAGCGGGGCCTAACTCGTTTAGGTGAGCAAGCACCATCATATTAATCATTATTACAGCAGATGTGGAATGAGAGATCCAAACAATGTAGCGGGCGGCGGCTTCCTAATGACTCGATTAAGAAAGATATGGCAGGACAAAGCTTGAAGTGAATCCAACACTTTGTTAAGTATGTTGTCACTCTGACGCCAGGGGCTATTGTTTCAATTCCTATTAATCAAGGAAGCCCGGTAAAATCTCCAAATAAATCAAAAACATACATCATCATTTAAGAGTCAAGGTTATGGCCGGATATTCATCTGTCATACAGGGAAAATATGAGGGTGTAGAAAGGACTGACATCCATGTTTTTGATGGTTTTGTAGAGCAAAATGCCAAGTCCAAATTCGCCCTGATGCTAGGATCTGATGACCTGCATGCATCCCAGGTCTTTGTCATCATTGCTGAATAGTCTTCAGAATATGAAGCACTGCTTAACTCAACCATGTCTCCTTCAAGAAATTATTTATCTTGGACATTAAATATCAGTGTGTCACGTGTGTTTTTCGCTTTGCAAAATGGACCTGTTGTGTTTCTTGTCTTCTCCCTGCCTTCTCTATTGGTTTGTCAGTTTCTTTCCCAAGTCTTTTTGTCCCCAACAAGGCATACCTGCTGCTAATCACTTCCCGGTAGCATTTAAGCGCGTCTCCGCCAGCTGGTCCCTGCCGGTTATTGTTCCTGAACTCCGCTCTGACATGTGCTTCCATGATTCTGCTTCCCTGGTATGTGGCCTTCGCATATTCCTGTAATTTTGACCTCGTTGTTTTTTTTTTTTCCTAGCCACCTTGATTTGAGAGGACTAGTTTTGCCACGCTGCGTTCGTCCTGGCCTTTGCTCTGCCAACCTCTGAAAGAGAGTACTTTTGTTACATTTCCCATGGTGTGCACTTTTGCCCCATCACCTTTAATTACCGTTTTGAACGTATTAAATATTTTCATTTTTTATCACAAACCTTGCCTCCATTCTCTTTATCCCGGGGTCCAACCTTGAACTTAAGCCTAACATGGACCATTTTTTTTAATTATGTTTAATTTTGTTTGATCTTTAACTTATTACAGACCTAATAGTTTTAACAAATCAAAAAACCTGTAAGTTCACAAAACTTGTAAAAAATGGTTGATGCAACTTATTGAACTTATAAATATTTTTATTAGGGGTGGTGTAAATAATATGCTGTCTTCTTTCATTTTTGTCAAACTTAATTTTTGGACAACTTTTAAAAATGATTTCACCTAATTTTCTTGCATCTTCAACCTTTTACCAACTTAGCTATACCAAGTTTTACCAACCTATAAAATATGTTTATTAGGTCCTGTGTAATTAATTTACTTCCCTTTTTCATGTTTATTTAAAAAAAAAAAACAGTTCACAAAACGAGTAAAAACATTTTTTTTACGTTGCATCAAAGTAACATTGTTTACAGTGCATGCCGGGTAATTACAAACAAACACTCTTGGTGCAACTTAGACGGATCATCAATGTTGCATCCTGAGTTCATTGGGTGTTTCAGGTCTCACAACAGACACCCTCGCCCAGGCCCCGGCTTGTGTCTAAGGATCTTGAGTAGACCACGGATTCCCCCGCTTGATCCATAGCCAACTTGACACCTTTTCTGCTGCATCGGTGATGTCTCTGGTGGCTTTCCTGTTCTGCAGTCCCTTCACTCCCAACATCTTAAGTACCCTGATGAGAGACTGGCCAACAAACTCTCTGCACCTGACCTCGATTGGGTTGAATTGCAGCCCCTGTTTTGGCATTCTTCCGTCAACTCCTCTTACTTGGCTATCCTCCAGCCGGTCTTCCCAGAGGACAGTCAACTCCAGCAGGACCACTTGCTTCATTGTTTCAGACACCAGGAATATGTCTGGCCTGAGTGTGGTCACCGTGATGTTCTCTGGGATATGAGCTGTCTCCCTAGGTCAACCTTCAGCTGCCAGTCCGGAGCTATTGCCAGCAGTCCCCTGGCTTGACTCAGGTGCTGTTTGTGGCGTCTCCCCAGCTCTAACAAAGATGATGGACTGCCTTATTAGTTGTTGGTGTTTGTCCCTGTGCTGATGACCTCTGCAATGACCCACAGCACTTGGTCATGGCACCAGCAGTAACGCCCCTCTACAAGTGCCCGTGGGCAGAAGCTTAGGATGTGCTCCAGCAATCCTGCTTTCTGGCAGAGAGAGAACAGTGGAGTCTCGGCTAAGCCCCAGCGGAAGAGATTGGACGAGCTTGGGAGTACATCATACACCGACTGTATGAGAAACTTGATCCTGTGTGGCTCAGATCTCCATAGCTCTGTCCATGAGATCTTCCGGTTGGCTGCCTCTTCCCATTGGATCCATGCGCCCTACTGCCGCATTCCTACTGTCCTACTGCAGCGGGCTTCCTCCACCCCTGCTCAGACCTCCTCTTGGATCAACTGCCGCCTTTCCTTTACCTGGAACTTGCTGTAGTGAGGCCTTGGATTACTCCCGAGTCCTGCCCATCCGAATGCCACTGTACCCTCCAGCTTGCTGTGTCGCAACCGTTCCTCAGCCTGGTTGACTGGCTCGTGGGCATTCCACTTCCTGCCGGTTCTCACTTATATGCCTGCCGAGGAGACCTTGTTGTTACTGGCGGCACCTCTCTAGCTCGGGTAACCATAAACTCCTCCGTCAGACTACTGAAGGGCAGTTTTAGCTTGTTGTTTTTCCCATACAAGGCAGTGCAGTTTGGGCTTTGCGGTAGGCCCAATCATGTCCAGAGAAATCAGCTGACCTTCCTCTTGAAGCACTCGACGGAGGTCATTCGCACATCATAGATTAGCAGTGGCAAGAGGAGTCGTGGCAAGATGCCGTGTTTTTAGATCCAGGCTTTAAACTCGCCTGGAGGTCCGGACTTATCCACTGCTGTCAGCCCGGTTCCCAACTCCTCTGTTGTTGATCGGAGTGATGTGGTGTCATTAGAGGTGCAGTCGTAAATCTTGCCCATGCTCTTTACTGGCTTTTCTCCCACACATAGGATCTGGACACCCCCCATCGAGAAGTGGAACTGGTCTGTAACCTTGCCCAGCTGATAAGATGCTCAAGGCCTTACAGGATCCATCTACAGCCCATCTGCAGGACTGATGTTATAGTTACTGTCAGATCATCCATAAATGCTCCGACTCGGGCTTGTCGCATACCAGAGTTGGTGAGCGGGCCTCTGTATTCCACTTCTGCTGACTTCACCACCATATTCATGGCCAAGGTAAACAATATCACCGAAATAGTGCATCCGGTGATAATGCCCTTTTCAAGCCGATGAAATGCAGATGTTACGGTTCTGGAGGTGACTTTCAAACTGAAGCAGCCGTTGTAGTCCCTGATCTTGCCGGGAATGCGGTACTGTTCAAGCGAGGTTCCCACCAGTTTATGTGGGATAGACCCGACCCGTAGGCATTGGCAAGATCGAGCCAAACAACTACCAGGTCTCCTTTGCCTTCACGTGCCTCCCGAATCAGCTGAGTGACAACTGTATGCTCGATGCATCCTGGAACGTTTTGGACTGCGTCCTTCTGCACCGAGGTGTCGATGTAAGTATTCCTCAGACGTCATGATACTAAAGTATATCTTGTCCTCAACACTGAGGAGTGAGATGACCCTAAACTGCTTAATAAAACTTAAGCTCTCCTCCTTTTGAATCCCGACGACCCCTTTGCATGTCTCCACTGGTGTGCTACCTTACCCCTTCTCCAGATGACTTTAAGGATGTTCCACAGTCGTTTCAAGAGTCTGGGGCATGTTTTGTAGACAACATATGTGTGAAGGGGGGCGTGGTCGGCCAGCCTGCCTCGGAATGGGGTGTGTAAGGACCGGCCTCGAAGCACAGCTGGCAGGTGATTGGATTACCCAGCTGGTGATGATCATCCAAGCGCCTGCCATTCTCATCAGCAGAAGCCGGGGTCGAGACACACAAGATGGAGTTGGAGTGAGCTGACACACGAACGGAAGACCACGCTGAGACGAGAGAAAGAGAGAAAGCCAACAGAGACTGAAAAGTTGCCGAACGGAGCACTGACCTGGCGTGCTCACACAGCAGATGCGGACTGAAAAGTTGCAGAGTACTGTCCTGGCGTGTGCACCAAAAATAAAACATTGTTCAAACCAGACTTCTGGGCTTCAGTGAAAGGCTGTAGTGATCAGGAAAATCCACCAGAGGGCCACCACCACAAAATGGTACTCCAGGAGGGCTTGGGGCTGAACTGGCTCGAGCAGCTTTGACAACCTCCTCATATTCTTTCAAAGTTGGCCCATTGATGTTAAATGCCAAGGTGGGTTCTTACAGAGTTATCAAGGTCATGCATGGTCCAAGGTTTTCCTCTCTTGCACTGTCACTGTAAGTGGCACTGATGTACTTGTTAACCTCATCTTCAGTACAGGCAAGATGGCTACTTCTTTTCTGCCCGAGGATCTTTTTGGTAAAGCCAAAGGGATTTGAGCTAAACGCCATACTTTTCCTGGCTCTTTTCCTACCCCTCCTTCTATGCCACTCGGCTCGACGGAGGGTGCTGTGTTCTTTCCTCATGATACTGCAGAGGGGCTTCTCCTACTCCCTTGCCCGCTTAAACTGCTGCCCAAGCAGTCGAAGCTCCTGCCATACCTCCTGCCAAAGCTGGCGAATATTCACCTCCATTCTTTTGGGTCCCCTTGACCTCTGGTTGGCTGTTCTTCCTTTATGCCAGATCTTTCCACACCAATGCTGAAGATCATTGCAGCCCATCCATCCATCAATCCAGTCATTTTCTATCGTTTATTCCCTTTGGGGTCGCGCGGGGCGCTGGTGCCTATCTCAGCTACAATCGGGCGGAAGGCGGGGTACACCCGGGACAAGTCGCTCTCTCATCGCAGTGCCTACACAGATAGACAGACAACATTCACACTCACATTCACACACTAGGGCCAATTTAGTGTTTCCAATCAACCTATCCCCAGGTGCATGTCTTTGGAAGTGGAAGGAAGCCGGAGTACCCAAAGGGAACCCACGTATTCACGGGGAGAACATGCAAACTCCACACAGAAAGATCCCGAGCCCGGGATTGAACCCTGACTACTCAGAACCTTCGTATTGTGAGGCAGACGCACTAAGCCCTCTGCCACCGTGAAGCCCCATCATCGCAGCCATCGTCCGCAATTCCTGGTCTACAACCCCCTTTGCAGTAGTTTCATCAAACTGTAGCCACTCTCTTTCCTTGTTGGCAGCATGGGATGGGGCTTGTGGAGCACAGAGGGTCTAGGCCAGGAGTAAGGAACCTATGGCTCTAGAGCCAGATGTGGCTCTTTTTATGACTGCACCTGGTTCTCAGATAAATCTTGGCTGACATTGCTAAACACGGTAAGTAATGAATAATTCTGCCGGTAATCACAGTGTCAAAAATAGCGTTCAAAATATAAAAGATTCTCATGCATTTTAATCCATCCATCCGATTTTCTACCGCACCTGTTCAAGAAGTCGCATTAATGGTAAGAAGTATTTTATTATTGTTGGTTAGCCTCAGAATAACAATGTTATTAAAAAGAATAACTTATTATACTTTCATTAAAATGCATATATAAAAGCCACGTACAATTGACACTTTCATTGTTTTTTTTGTTTCTTATACATTTCCATGATCAGAAAGGAGCAGATGGAAGAATAATGTTCTTATAATTATCTGCCCCCTTTTTAACACAAATTATTTTCGATGACTTTATAACTGTTCCCTCCAACAACACCCGAACTCCAACATACTTTTCAATTTTCCTTTAAGCATTTTCACAATGACACGTCCAATCTAAATCAAAATTCAGTTTGATATAATTCCAGTTTTCTCTTTTTAAAAACAAAGGTATTCTCACAGCTTTTTAAGTCTTTGTTTAGAGAATGTCATGCTTTCACACCAACAACAGACAAGCACATTTGTTTCAAATTTGTTCGCACTCTTGGATGTTTAAAGTCATACGGCCTTCTGTGGTTCTCATCTTAAGATGTGAACACATAACTTTTGGATGTCCTCCGGAATAACTTTATTTCTCGCTTTGAACATCATTAATAGACTATTCAATTCTACAATGTCTTTTAGTTTTAGTAATTGTGACCTAATGAAGTGGTTTTGTGTGGTATCTATATCGTACTTTAAAAATTATACAAATTGCTCTTTTCTGTGAAATAAAGGCATTATGTTGCTATGATATGTATTTCCCAATATTTCTGCACAGTAATTGAAATAAGATAGAATAATAGTTGTATTCAGTCTTAAAAAAATATTATATTGCTCTCACGGAAATACTTTTTAAAATATTTGGCTTGTATGGCTTCCTCAGCTAAAAAGGTTCCCGACCCCTGGTCTAGGCACTGTGGGTTGACTCCTGGCTGGGCTCCTCTTGCATCTCACCCCGTACTGGACCTGTGCGTTGCTCCACCTGCTTCCCAGTGAAACATTTCACTCTGGCTTTGTGGATCTTCAGGCCATGCTGGTTCTTGCAGACCTTGCCACATGAACAGACTGCACTTGTTGTTGTCTTTCCGGTAGCATGGTTCGTAACCTGTTTATCCGTCCAGCTTGGGCGCTGATCCTCCCACCGTCTCGGGCTTCCCTGGGGGTATAATTCTGTAGAGTTTTCCATAGCTTTCTTGTGGGTGCTTCCTCAAAGGAGCTGCAGCTTGGGTTACTCACCCTCTATGCCCCGGTTACTGTCTTTCCAGTTGTCGGCTGTCTCTCCAGCAGTCACCATTTTAATCATGGTCATCATCCGGCCTATCCTCGGAAGTCACTAGCTTGGCCAGATCAACTACTTCTAACAAACACTCCTGGTGCAACTTAGACACATCGTCAGTGTTGCATCCTGGGTTCATTGGGTATCTCTGGTCTTACAACAGACACCCTCACCCAGGTGACCCAACCGGTGTTAATTAGGTCCCGACTTGTGTCTATGTTACTTGAGTAGCCCACAGGTCCCCCCGCTTGATCCACAGCCATCTTGACGCCTTTTCTGCTGCGTCGGTGTATCATGTTTGAACACCACATGGAGCGGTCTGAGGTTTTTTTTTGTCAGCAAAAACTACAGTCTTTTTAAACAAAGTATCAGTTGTGTTGTGAATACTGTAAGACTTTTTTCAAGTTAATAAACAACACTTTCAAGTGGTTAATTGCTTCTTATTCCTTGTAGTACACAGTGCTGCTCACTAGAGGTTTGGCAAACAGAACATGCTGACCTATCAATCAATCAATCAATGTTTATTTATATAGCCCCAAATCACAAATGTCTCAAAGGACTGCACAAATCATTACGACTACAACATCCTCGGAAGAACCCACAAAAGGGCAAGGAAAACTCACACCCAGTGGGCAGGGAGAGTTCACATCCAGTGGGACGCCAATGACAATGCTGACTATGAGAAACCTTGGAGAGGACCTCGGATGTGGGCAACCCCCCCCTCTAGGGGACCGAAAGCAATGGATGTCGAGCGGGTCTAACATGATGCTGTGAAAGTTCAATCCATAGTGGCTCCAACACAGCCGCGAGAGTTCAGTTCAAAGCGGATCCAAGACAGCGGCGAGAGTCCCGTCCACAGGAGACCATCTCAAGCGGAGGCGGATCAGCAGCGTAGAGATGTCCCCAATCGATACAGGCGAGCGGTCCATCCTGGGTCCCGACGACCTAAATTGAAGATAAAAAAAAAAATCATACAGCTTATTTTTGATATATATATACAGTGGTACGACAACTTATGAGTACCTTATCTTGTGAAAAATGTGCGATACGAGCTGTCTTTTTCTTATGCTTTAAATTGCGAGCATACCTTGAGTTATGAACATTTTTGCTCTCGTTTAAAGTAATATTTATAATAGTCTTGTGCCATTTGAGCAATAAAGTGTTCATTTATTGTTTTAGTTGTGGTTCATGCTTCTGTTACACAAGAAACAAAAATTGATGTGCGCCTTTGAGCGCCGCTCACAGACAGACATCCTTCTCTCCAACCTCTGGAACAAACAAGGAATGTTAGTGTAAAGAAAAAGGACAACCAAATCAGAGAGAGAACCCATTCAAAAATATATGTCCTAACTTTTGGCAGCCAATGCGGCGAACAGCCTGTGTCACGCAAGCTGCAGCCAGCTGCTCAGCATGTCATCACAAACGACAAACATTGATCCATGTAAGTATTGAGAAGCTGCACCTTCCACCTCCTGGGAGGTGAGGGGAGCAGTGAGCAGCAGCGGTGGCTGCGCTCGGGATCATTTTGGTGTATTAACCCCCAATTATTAGGGGAAATATGCATATTTGGCAACCCTGATAAGTCAATCAGTGTAGGAAACATGCATTAGTCTGCTCCCCAAGGTAAAAGCCATACAATATTAATACATTATTACATAAAACTAATGTAGTTGTTTGTGAGACATGCTATTTTGAAAATATTGTGAAACATTATTTATTATTTCAGTTTGTTTTTTTCTTATTAAAAGGCATGTTGAATATTAACATTTTACCAAATACTATTGCATGCCTATTACCTACCCAAATATCGAAAATTATTTTTTTACTTTCAGTATGGTTGACGCACAATTCTTTCATTAGACTATTTGAAGCAAAAGTGTTTGTTTTTTTTCCCCATTTTCTATCAGAACTAATCCTTGTTCTACACTTGCGTATTTTTTTTATCAGTTTAATGTAGTTGACGCACGTAAAACACTGAGGCATCATCAAAGTCTGTTTGGATGGAATTTCAAATGAAATGCAGAGAATCTGAGCCTTTCCCCCAACCCCAGAGAGGCAAAGTCATGTGGGAGAACATTTCGGCTGTGTCTTTGAAGTCTGAGTAAATGAGGCTCTTTTGCTCATCTGGGGAATGCAAAAAAAAAAAAAACGAGCAAGAGGATACCTGCAGATGGATCATTTGGCATCAAGGACAAGTGCCAAATCACTGCAGCAACCTCCTGATCCGACTGCTCGTCTATAGATACAATGATGAGATTTAAAGATGGTTTGATTGACTTGAGAAGCAATACATGTTTAGTGCTGTCAACACGGAATAAAGAACGAACATGCATCCATCATCTCTTCTTGTTATGCTGTGCAAGGCATGATAAATTAAACCCTACCCTATAAAGCAGTGGATGAAAGGCGGGTAACTCTGGAGAGCTCAAATCGATCACAATCAGATAACCATTCGTATCTACGCATAAAGATTATAAAGTTGTCACTATCATTCTGTGTTCTGTTACACTCAAACTTGTTGGTGTATTGCTTGGTGTTGTATATCAGTGGTTCTCAACCTTTTTTCAGTGATGTACCCCCTGTGAACATTTTTTTAATTCAAGTACCCCCTAATCAGAGCAAAGCATTTTTGGTTGAAAAAAAGAGATAAAGAAGAAAAATACAGCACTATGTCATCAGTTTCTGATTCATTAAATTGTACAACAGTGAAAAATATTGCTCATTTGTAGTGGTCTTTCTTGAACTATTTGGAAAAAAGATATAAAAATAACTAAAAACTTATTGAAAAAAAAACAAGTGATTCAATTATAAACAAACGGCCCCTAATAAAGATTTCTACACAGAGAAGTAATCATCAACTTAAAGTGCCCTGTTTGGGGATTGTAATAGAGATCCATCTGGATTCATGAACTTAATTCTAAACATTTCTTCACAAAAAAAAAAAATCTTTAACATCAATATTTATGGAACATGTCCACAAAAAATCTAGCTGTCAACACCGAATATTGCATTGTTGCATTCCTTTTCACAGTTTATGAACTTATATTCGTATTTTGTTGAAGTATTATTCAATAAATATATTTATAAAGGATTTTTGAATTGTTGCTATTTTTCAATAAATATATTTATAAAGGATTTTTGAATTGTTGCTATTTTTAGAATATTTAAAAAAAACTCAAGTACCCTTTGGCATACCTTTGAGTACCCCCAGGGGTACGCGTACCCCCATTTGAGAACCACTGTTGTATATTATATTATCGGTCCTGCTAGACACCCACACCTATTTAATAATACCACCTTAACATTTGACAACCAAACAATTACCCAAGGCGATTCGGTAAAGAATTTGGGTATTATTTTTGCCCCGACTCTCTCGTTTTGAGTCACACATTAAGAGTGTTACTAAAACGGCCTTCTTTCCTCTCCGTTATATCGCTAAAATGTGTTCAAGTTTCTCCACTAGTGACGTTGAGATTATTATTTGTGCGTTCGTTATGTCTCGTCTCTATTACTGTAACGTATTATTTTCGGGTCTCCCTGTGTCTAGCATTAAAAGATTACAGTTGGTACAAAATGCGGCTGCTAGACTTTTGACAAAAACAAGAACGTTTGATCATATTACGCTTATACTGGCTCACCTTCACTGGCATCTTGTGCACTTGAGATGAGATTTTAACAAGTTTTTAGTTATTTTAATATCTTTTTTTCCAAATAGTTCAAGAAAGACCATTACAAATGAGTAATATTTTGCACTGTTATACAGTTTAATAAATCAGAAACTGATGACATAGTGCTGTATTTTACTTCTTTATCTCTTTTTTTCAACCAAAAATGCTTTGCTCTGATTAGGGGGTACTTGAATTAAAAATGTTGACAGGGGTACATCACTGAAAAAAGGTTGAGAACCACTGCTCTATTTGAAATGGAGACTTTTCAGCGCAGAATAGAAAACTGTTTCAACAGAAACCACATTGGTAGAATGACATTCACCTGGCCAAAGGAAAAGTTTAACACATTTGTCTCACAAAACAGACATTAACTACTCCATATCTACATGAACGATTGTTATGCCAGGACTGGAATCTTAGGTAACTTTTTATTCAGTGAGTCACTAAGCAGCATGGGGTAATCGGTATTGACACTAACACCTCCTCCCGGAGTGGTTTGCTCACACATCGGTTAGCCAGAACAAAAGAGAGCTTTTACAAAATGTCAAAAATAAACTAAAGTAAATAAAAGTACCGGTGAATGGCCTATTGAGGTACCCTGGAAGGAACACAGTTATTTAAACAAACAAAATTGTTTGCTTTGATCAACCTGTCCAAAATGTGTTGCCCTAACCTTAGTCAATTGTGACTCATCATACGTAAACCAACCAATCATAATGGATTGTCACGTACGTAAACCATTTTTTTCCATATTTTTTTGTTTTTGCCCCCCCCCCCCTCCCTGGATTTTCAAACGGTAGAACATGGATGAAAGGATGCGGTCCATTTTCTCTGTTTTTATTGTGCAGTTTTTGACACTACTTCGCTACATGGGTCTAAAAATACCTAAGCTACAGGAATTTCTATTGATTCAATAAAGAGCGACGCTACTGTGAGATGTAGTTAAGCTACTTTGTATCGCTACTTTTAGCACGCTACTGCCCATCATAGTGCAGACCAAATCAACTGGTCCAACACTTATGTCTTGCATGTATGAAAGAATCGATTGTAAACATTGTTTGAGGTTTTTGCTCATTGATATGGTTCGAAATTAACTCTGGCACAGTTTAGTTGAGGTTGGACAGCAATCTGACCCCGATTTTACAAGCAAATGAACTAATCAGATTTTTACCAATATCAATGTAAATACAGATTGTGTACCAACTAGGGATAGACTGATTTGAACTTTTCATATCACAAATAATGTGACCGAAATTATTATGATTAGAATCATGTCATGGTATTGTTGAACATAAAGGCAAAACGGTGTGGGCTTTTCCGGTTTATGTGACTTGACTGTTGTTGTACACACCATGTCACTATTCCTCCAAGTATAGATCAATTACTCGTTTCTAAGAGAGCACAGCTTGTAGGTTGAATGTACGCAATTGAATAGCTTTGTTTCTCAGACCGTAATGTGTAGGGTATTCGTAAATGTATTTTGAAATGGGTAGTCTCTTTTATTCATGTTAGCATTTAAGCTTTGTCCGAGAGTTCTTTGAAGTGTGGTTATCAATGAGGGTTTTCACAATAATCATACTTTAAATGCACAGTTTTTGTCACATTTGGACTATGACTTGGACTATGGAATAGTTTGTTTCTCCGATGCATTTTTATTTAATAATCTAGAAAACTAAAAAAAGGCAAACAAAGGGTGCGCACAAAAGTAGAGAACAAACTTGACTAATGACAAAACAAAAGACTATTACCAAGGCTACAAACTATAAACATGAACAAAAACACTTGCACTGTGGCATGAATAGCAAAACTTACGTGGCGTGGAAAAAAGCGAACAGCATGGAATGGCATGAAGGATTCGAGGTATACGTGGGTAAAGTGGGAAGTTGCCAGGCCGACTACCTGGTAACTGTCGCTTAAATATTAACTGTGATCATTGCAAACAGGTGTGAGGGCTGAGGACAGGGGCGTGACATGACGGCCAGGTGAAAATTAAATGAGTTGGCATGGAAATGAAAACAAATCAGGAAATGCAAAACAGAAACTGAGTGTCCAAAAAACAAAACCGAACATGATCAAAACAAAACGTGATCCATATGGGTGACAGTTTTGGTCCTGACTGGCATTCAACATTAACTTACAAATCCCTAAAATCTTAACATAGGACAAGACCAACCTACAACACAATAAATTTGACTCGATTACCACAAAACTACAGAACAACCATACATTTATTGCCACTGATACTGCATGTTTTGAACTGTGGGATGCAATAAGAGTAGACAGACAGACTGCTACATCGATATTACATGACAGTAGAAGTCCCTTATGAGAATGGATTCTGTTGTCCAAATGAAAAAGTAATTTTATGTTCAAATGTCCACAAAAATGTGGCTATATATCATTGACACTATTGTAAAATTAACATATATAAGTAGTACTGCATGTTCCTCTGATTGATTGAAACTTATATTAGTAGATTGCACAGTACAGTACATGTTCCGTACAATTGACCACAAAATGGTAACACCCGAATACGTTTTTCAACTTGTTTAAGTCGGGGTCCACGTTAATCAATTCCTTAACCCTCTGTTTTGTTTAATATTTTCAAGTGTGACTATTAATTATAAAGGCGTTCTCGTTTTACCATCCCTGCAAGACATGTTGTCCTCTTCTTAATCTTCAGTCATATGACATTTGGTGTAATTAATTCTATTTGAACCTTCTATTTCTGGCAGAGCTGTCTCTACTGACAGGAGGACAGTGCTGCACTAACACCTCCTGCACCGTGGGAATGCAATGAAGAAGCTGGTGTTGGAAGACACATTTGCTTGACAACAACTGAAAGGGCCTTTAATCCACTGGTAAAATGAATATTTGTAATTAAGATTTACTTTAACTTGAAGACATAGTTTATTCTGAAAATCTTGATTTTGTTGACGTGACTGGTACTCACACCACAAGGCCCAACTGGAATGGGTTGTTCTTAATTATATGGATTAATTACTCAGATTCAATCATGCTATATGAGGCCTTCAGGGCTCTCTTCTGCACTAAAATGCCCGACACTACTCCTGAACTGTAGTCTCCTAAGACTGTTTTAATAAGACAGTGTTCTTACAGCCTGATAACTTATCCGTAGGTAGTTTTGAGGAAGCGTTGTAAAATATAATTATAATTGGGGTTCTGATCTCATTTATATCATCAGGATTAAAAAAAAATAGACACTGTAGGTTGTCAGCCATTAATGTCAAAAAACAGTGTACATTGTTACTTTGATGTCTGTTGATCAGGTTTTTGTTTGGCCATGTGCTGTTTGACCTTTGGACTCTTTAAGTTCCATTTTTTTCACTCCCTGTTTTGTCACCATGACGACCAATCAGTTCACCTGTCCTCACGACTCACGCACCTGATTCATTTGAACTCATGCACCTGCTTTCGATCACCACATCGCTCACTATTTAGCCTGTTATTTTCTGATGGTCGTCCTGGCGTGAAGTGAAGTGAAGTGAAGTGAATTATATTTATATAGCGCTTTTCTCTAGTGACTCAAAGTGCTTTACATAGTGAAACCCAATAGCTAAGTTACATTTAAACCAGTGTGGGTGGCACTGGGAGCAGGTGGGTAAAGTGTCTTGCTCAAGGACACAACGGCAGTGACTAGGATGGCGGAAGTGGGAATCGAACCTGCAACCCCCAAGTTGCTGGCACGGCCACTCTACCAACCGAGCTATACCGTCATCGTGATCTCTTCTTGCTCTGTGCTGACTTTATTCATGCCTTGCCATAGTTTCGTGTTTCATGCCATGCCAAGTAAGTTTTGTTTGTTTTATGTTCATAGTCTGTTTATGCGTTAGTTTTGTTCCTTTGCCCAAGTTGTGCCTTCGCTGTGAGCGCTTTTTGTTTGTATCTTTTTTTAGTTAAAATTAAATCATGTTCTTACCTAAACGTCATGTTCCGAGTAGTCCGTCTGCCTTCCTGGGAGAACGACCCCGCAACAAGCTGCAACCCCCCATCGTGACAGTTACATAATTAACCAATAATAACTGGACTTTTCATTGTTGGAATTTTGTTGTATTTGTATGTAGCGCAGTCAAATATGTGTCAGTGATTTCAAAGCCCGGGCGGGGAGTGGTATCTTTACACGAAATTGGGAGATTGATTAGGCGAAATAAAGGGTCCATGTTGTACTTTTTTACAGTAGGTCAACTTGGTTCAGTGACAGAGCTCTTAACTCAAAACCATTGTACTGACAATCAACGTCGTCTTCACACCCACCTTACCATGGTTGGAAAACATAGCTAATGCTTACAAGTAAGACATGTTTTAGGTGGAGATCACAGGGTTCACAGTGGCAAAACTGCTACACAAATTCATTTTTGCTTGCAACTTAAAGCATAACTATTAGCCAAGAGACAGCTCTTATCTCAAAATACTCATACATTAGGGCTTTTTTAAGCTGAGGTAACACTCTATGATCAACAAAATTTACAGCTACCACATCTGCAGCTGATTGTTGGATAGTTTAAAATGTGTAGCAAAGCCAGTTTTTGTCGCTCCGAATCTGTCTGTTGTGAAATGGTGGGTAGATACTGGGGAGTCGACTCTACGTGGTAGCCGACCGAGTTAGGTTGGGTAACCCAATACATCGTATTGGGTTATATTCGTTCTTAACATCCGCTCACTCAACAGCAAATGTCATCTCATCCAAGATCTCCTTAATGACCATAAACTGGACGTATCTGCCTAACAGAAACGTGGCAACAACTAAATGATTTCACTGACCTTAACGACGCGACTTCCAAACCTCGACACCTTTTGCAAAGGAGGTCTCTGCTCCTTTGACTCCACAGTCTTGCAACTATCTGGACCTACTCCAAAAATCATAGCTGCTCTGTACCGATCACCAAAATAAGTGATTTTTCTTCTTTTCTTGCTCATCTTTCTTCACTTTCCCCTAATATTGTTAGGGGATTTTAATTTTCACACAGATAGCATTAATAATAAAATTTCCAGTGATTTTTTCATCCTATCTCTAAAGCTTTGGTTTGTATCAGTGCATCAACTTCCCTACTTACTATAAAGGACACACACTTGATTTGGTTTGCTCTTCAGGTGTAAATGTTGTAAATGCAACTTTCATTTCACGACCCTACTCTGATTACCTGCTATTATCTTTAAAGGGGAACATTATCACAATTTCAAAAGGGTTAAAAACAATAAAAATCAGTTCCCAGTGGCTTGTTGTATATTTTGAAGTTTTTTTCTAAATTTTACCGGTACTAGAATATCCTTAAATAAAGCCTTATTTTCGCTATCTTCAAAACCACTATCCATTTCCCTGTGACGTCATACAGTGCTGCCAATACAAACAACATGGCGGTTACCACAGCAAGATGTAGCGACTTTAGCTCGGATTCAGACTCTGATTTCAGCGGTTTAAGCGATTCAACAGATTACGCATGTATTGAAACAGATGGTCGGAGTATGGAGGCAGAAAGCGAAAACAAAATTGAAGAAGAAACTGAAGCTATTGAGCGAATAGCTATTGACGCTATTCAGCCATAGCGTGGGTGTACCTAATGAAGTGGCCCATAGCATGGCTGCCTTATTAGCATCCCCGGTAAAATGTGCAGACCAAACGATCAGGACTTTCGCATCTTGTGACACTGGAGCAACTTAAATCCGTCGATTGGTAAGTGTTTTTTTCGCATTAAATGTGGGTATCTAGTTTCAAATGTACATACAGCTAGCATAAATAGCATGTTAGCATCGATTAGCATAGCATGCTAGCATCGATTAGCTGGCAGTCATGCTGTGACCAAATATGTCTGATTAGCACATAAATCAACAACATCAACAAAACTCACCTTGGTGATTTCGTTGACTTAATCGTTGCAAATGCATCTGCAGGTTATACATAAATAAATGGGTTGTACTTGTATAGCGCTTTTCTACCTTCAAGGTATTCAAAGCGCTTTTACACTACTTCCACATTTACCCATTCACACACACATTCACACACTGATGGAGGGAGCTGCCATGCAGGGCGCCAACAAGCACCCATCAGGAGCAAGGGTGAAGTGTCTTGCTCAGGACACAACAGACGTGATGAGGTTGGTTCTAGGTGGGATTTGAACCAGTGACCCTCGGGTTGCGCACGGCCACTCTGCCACTGCGCCACGCCGTCCCTAACGCCCTGCCGTTATCCATACATCTCTGTGCCATGTCTGTCTTAGCATCGCCGGTCAAATGTGAAGACACTCTGGTACATTCAATGGGGGTCTGGCGGCAGATTTCTTGCTAGTGGTGCAACTTGAATCCCTCCCTGTTAGTGTTGTTACACCCTCCGACAACACACCGACGAGGCATGATGTCTCCAAGGTTTCAAAAAATAGTCGAAAAAATGGAAAATAACAGAGCTGAGACCCGGTGTTCGTAATGTGAAAATGAATATGGCGCGTGTGTATTACCTCGGTGACGTCACGTTCTGACGTCATCGTTAAAAGACCGATAAACAGAAAGGCGTTTAATTTGCCAAAATTCACCCATTTAGAGTTCGGAAATTGGTTAAAAAAATACATGGTCTTTTTTCTGCAACGTCAAGGTATATATTGACGCTTGCATAGGTTTGGTGATAATGTTCCCCTTTAACTGACGAATTAAGTTTTTCTATTATTACCTGGCAATTACTAAGGACATCAACTCTGACACCCTTTCCACCGCTATTGACAGCCTCCCCAGAATAGACTATTTTTTCTCTCCCGATGAACTGAGTTGAGTATAGTTGAGTTTGAGTTTATTTCAGTTCTACTCAGCAGTCATCGAGTCCATCCTCGCCTCCTCCATCACCGTGTGGTTGCCCGGCGCCACATGTCTGATTAGCACATAAGTCAACAACATCAACAAAACTCACCTTTGTGATTTCGTTGACTTAATCGTTGCAAATGCATCTGCAGGTTATCCATACATCTCTGTGCCATGTCTGTCTTAGCATCGCCGGTAAAATGTGCAGACACTCTGGTACATTCAGTGGGGGTCTGGCGGCAGATTTCTTGCCAGTGGTGCAACTTGAATCCCTCCCTGTTAGTGTTGTTACACCGTCCGACAACACACCGACGAGGCACGATGTCTCCAAGGTTCCAAAAAATAGTCGAAAAAACGGAAAATAACAGAACTGAGATCCGGTGTTTGTAATGTGAAAATGAAAATGGCGGGTGTATTACCTCGATGACGTCATGTACTGACGTCATCGCTACAAGACCGATTAACAGAAAGGGGTTTCATTCACCAAAATTCACCCATTTAGAGTTCGGAAATCGGTTAAAAAAATACATGGTCTTGTTTCTGCAACATCAAGGTATATATTGACACTTGCATAGGTTTGGTGATAATGTTCCCCTTTAAACAAATAATTATTTAGCCTAAGCCCAGTTTCATCCACACTACACCAGTGTTTAAGGTCCCCCCCCCCTTGGACAAATTAATACATGGGTAAGTCAGCCATGTAATTCTTGAATCTCTGGCACTTAGCTTTGTATGGACTCATTGATCGTTTACAAAGTGAGTTCGGAGAGGAAGTGAAGCCAGAAAGACCATGCCCACATAGGAAGGGACATCGACTGCACCGCATGGTACGTACTGCTGAGAAGGTGATTTGCTGCAAACTCCCACGCCTCCAGGACCTGTTCTCCTCCTGGACCAGGAGGCGTGTGGGTCGGATCACAGTTGACTCTTCTCACCCTGGAGACAAAATATTCTCTTCTCTTCCCTCACCGCAGGAGACTACGGTCCATCCAGACCCACACCTCCCGCCACCTGAACAGTTTTTTTCCCCTCGGCCATCAGACACGTGAACAATACCAAGATCTGATAGCTCAATTACAGCTCATGTTATTCTATTCTTTGTTATATGTCTTTTATGTTGCACGATTGCGCCAGGTAAAATTCCTAGTTTGTGAACCCGTTCTCAAACAATGGCAGTAAAAACTTTTCTGATTCTAATTTCGAACATGCAAGCACACAACATGATACATCACAAATTCCAGTTTCTCTTTTCAACATGTTCGAAACTGGTCACCTGGTAACATTATTCATTGTCTGTTTGACATGCTGGCTCCAGTGAAAAACAGAACGGTCTCTTTCACCAACTCTGCACCCTGGTTTACTCCGACATGCCGCAAATTAAAAACCAACAGGCGCCAACTTGAATGTCTCGACAACAAAACTGGACTCACAATACACAAGGACATGTTCATCAAACACCTCCAATATTACAAAGACTGCCAGAAGAACACAAAAGCATGCCATTACACCTTTTCAAATAGTTCTAATAAATGACATTACAAAACACTTTTTTCTCTTCTTGCCAAACTTACAAATCCACCGCATTCACTTCCCTCTCATATGGACTCATCTGTTTTTTGTCATGCAATTTTTCCAATTCCAAAATTACCCAGATTCACCCACAACATTTTTCTTCCTCTAAGCCACATTACTCCCTGCCTTCCTCCCTTATCCATTCTTTTTGTAGTTGCCTTAGTCCACACTAAGTCGTTTAACCCCTTAAACAAATAATTATTTAGCCTAAGCCCAGTTTCATCCACACTACACCAGTGTTTAAGGTCCCCCCCCCTTTGGACAAATTATTACACGGGTAAGTCAGCCATGTAATTCTTCAATTTCCGGCACTTAGCTTTGTATGGACTCATTGATCGTTTACAAAGTGAGTTCGGAGAGGAAGTGAAGCCAGAAAGACCATGCCCACACAGGAAGTGACATCAGAAAGTACACGCCACAGCCACTCGGAGCTAACCATTGGAAATATGAAGGTGAGTCATCCATACATGCCGTGTTTCTCCTTCCGTATGTACAGATGCTTGTGGAAATCACATATTGATACCTTAAAAGAAAACGATTGCAGCTATTTCAGATACAACACTTCTTAGACGGCAAGAGAGCTTTCAAATGTCCGGCCAGGTCAGCTGTGTTTCTACTGAGCGAAAAACTTTGTCCATTTGTTGGAGGAGAGACAACGAGAATGCGAGCTTTATTTCGATGTGATAAAGGAAACGTGTGCTTTTGTATTACCTGGGCGTCGAGAAAAATGGTGAATGCATTTGGACTGGAAAAGCAGACTGTATCAGTTATTGTCCGCCATTTATGTCGCGGACTCGACGTCCAGGTCCAGAGTATATGAAGTCACCAAAAACGAATAGGCAATGTTAGTGAAGGCAAAAGAGTGAGGAGTGTCCTAACCAGAAATCTAGATCCCTAGTTTAATTGATGTAAAATGTTCTTTATCACATTTTTTACGTGTCTAATAAAGATTTGATTAATTTATGATAGCTCAGGTGTGATTCACTACAATATGGCCCCACAGCACATTGGATTCCAGTTAATTGAAATACCAGAACACTGGATTTTGTTCAGATAAGTTACATTTACGAATTTGCACACAAAGCAACACTGGAGGTGACTACGACGTCTGCATTTTCCGCGCATGCGTACTAAGTCGCATTGCGCCGGCGAATGGAGGAGAGCGGGGTCTTAAACGGTGATATTGTTGTGTGTGGACACGAATAAGGTTAGGTGTGATTTACCCTGGATAACCTTAGTGTAAACAGGGCCTCAGTTGGACATCACAGCACCTGTCCTTCGATCCAAGCCATCCAGTCAATCTCCCCTCACTGATCCATCTCATTACTAGTATCATCCATTCTTCACTCACCACTGTTATTGTTCCCCCAGCTTCCATAAGACCAATTCTGAAAAAAATCTGTCTCAGATCCAAATAATTTCAATAACCTTCGTCCCACGGATTTAGATCATATCTCTTCGACCACACTCAGTTTCTTCAACTCCATTCATCCAAATCCCCTCTGTGTCCTGTTTCCTCTGGTGTGCCGCAGGGCTGTGTCCTGGGTTCCCTGCTTTTCATCATCTACATTCTACCTCTGGGCAATATTTTCCATAAATTTAAAATACATTTTCACTGTTATGCGGATGACACCCAGCTCTCCCGCTCTACCAAACCCGCTGATTCTCTTCCTCGTTCTTCCCTTACAGACTGCTTCAATAAACTCAAGCAGTGGTTCTCATAGTTTCCTCCAACTCATCGGTAAAAAAACACAATCTTACTCGTCGTTACCAAATCCATTCCAGCCAAAACCAACAGATTGTACATTACTCTCCGCAATTCCTCTATCTCAACCTCCTCCCAAGTTAAGAGTCTGGGTGTCCACCTCAAGCTCACATAAACAACATTACCCGGTCTGCTTACTTCCATCTACGCAATACTAATCGCCTTCGCCCATTCCTTACCCCATATACTCCTGCCATACTGGTTCATAACCTTGTCACCCCTCGCATGGACTACTGCAACTCTCTCCTGTTTGGTCTCCCTTAAAAGTCACTTTACAAACTTCAGCTACTCCAGAACTCTGCTGCCCGGATAATCACCAGAACCCTTTCAATTCAGCACATCACCTCCGTTCTGCAGCAACTCCACTGCCCATCATACATCCTATCCAATTTAAAATAATTCTCCTCACTTTCAAAGCTATCCATAACCTTGCCCTGTCATATCTGTCTGACCTGCTCCATGTCGCCAAGTTCTCACGTTCCCTAAGATCCTCGTCATCCGTCCATCTCACTATCACCATATAAACTGTCCACCATTGGGGCCCGAGCCTTTAGCCGCTCAGCTGCTCATATTTGGAACAGGCTACCACCAGATCTTCACAATATGGACTCAATTTCCCTCTTTAAATCAAGACTCAAAACCCACCTATTAGTGACTGCTTATTCACGGTAAATGTAATCTATCTTTGTTGTTGTTGTGGTTTTTATATAATTGATTATATTGTTTTGTTTATGTATGGTGTCTTTGAGTGCCTAGAAAGACGCTTTGTAACTAAAATGGCAATCGAGACAATGCCAAGAGAGTGCTAAACAGCAGAGGTGTGGACTCGAGTCACATGACTTAGACTCGAGTCAGACTCGAGTCATGAATTTGATGACTTTAGACTCGACTTGACAAAATGTAAAAAGACTTGCAACTCGACTTAGACTTTAACATCAGTGACTTGTGACTTGACTTGGACTTGAGCCTTTTGACTTGACATGACTTGCTACTTTCCCCAAAACCCAACGATTAAAAAGTTATTCAGGAGCGCTCCGTATCTTCCATTGTGTTCGCGTGTCTGTCAACATGTGTGCGATGACAGCCTGTGCGCTACCTGTCAGTACAACAGCCAATCAGATTACAGCCAATCAAATTACATCCACGTTGTTTTCGTCACACAGCATTCACCCAATCAAATCCCAGGAAAATCAACGAAGAAGAGCTTTCAAACAACAGAAGAATAAGAGAAGAAAATTATGCCTTGAAGTGTTTCGTTCGGGTATTAAAACTACGACTTGGTCAACAAAACAGGAATTGCCGTATGCAAAACATGCGGTTGGAAGATTACAGACGGAGACGCATCATTTTACAACTTCGTTCGACATTTGAAGTTGCACAAAGGGTAAGTTTTGAATCTAAGCTAACGTTTATTGGCTGAGTACGGTGACTTTTATTTGCTGTGTAGTTAAATCAGTGAGGCTGTAAACTCACTGCTAACGTTATAACCATAGACATCTTATAAGTAGACGCAGCATCGAGCGCTACTGCCTATTGCCGGAGACGAGACGCGGGGCCGCCATCTTGGAGTGGTGATCCGCTCCACTAAGTGCAATACATTTGGCAGGAGCAATGAACTGTCAGCGCATTTAATTCATATTACCTCACTGAATACCACTGATATTCACATGCTTTTTTGTCATACGTGTAACTATGATAAAGGACACATTTTTGGCGTGTTCATAATTTGCTTAACAGTAATAGAATATTCTTAAATGCTATAAGTGACCAGACGTCTGAGATCAAAACTGGGAATATAATCCCAGAGAAGGGGAAAAAAACAGTCAGCTATTTTGAAGTTGAATAAACAATATGATTAGGTTGTATATACATGTGTATATCCTACATAAACAATGTATGAATACATTAGATATCTATATATCTTACGGACCTATAGACCAGAGGTTCTCAAATGGGGGTACTTGAAGGTATGCCAAGGGGCACATGATATTTTTTTAAATATTCTAAAAATAGCAACAATTCAAAATCCTTTAGAAATATATTTATTGAAAAATACTTCAACAAAATATGAATGTAAATTCATAAACTGTGAAAAGAAATGCAACAATGCAATATTCAGTGTTGACAGCTAAATTTTTTTGTGGACAAGTTCCATTAATATTGATGTTAAAGATTTATTTTTTGTGAAGAAATGTTAACAATGAAGTTGATGATTCCAGATGGATCTCTGTTACAATCCCCAAAGAGGGCACTTTAAGTTGATGATTACTTCTATGTGTAGAAATCTTTAGTTATAATTGAATCACTTGTTTATTTTTCAGCAAGTTTTTAGTTATATTTACTTCTTTTTTTTTTTTAAATAGTTCAAGAAAGACCACTACAATTGTGCAATATAAATACAAACATAGTCAAATAAAGGTCAGTTAAAATGTATACTATATTAAGAATATGTGTACATATTCCTTAGAGCCCTGACATCTAACAAGTACAGCACTGTTCATTGTTATGTTCATGTATTTGTTGTTTTTCATGTGTACGCACAAATAAACACATACAGTATGAGATTACATCAATGAGATAAGGTAACAACATGATATAAACTGCTGATGAACTAGTTACAATGCAATATTCCATGGAAATACAATGTTAACACTTTTGTGCAAATAAGTGCAGTTGCACTTGTTTTTTCAAATGTGTTTATACTGTAAAGGAATGAGTTAAATGTTTAGAATAACTGGTTAATAGTGCTATTATGAAGTGCAATGTCAGCACTATTTTTTTTATAATAAATACATACAGCGTTTTAAAAGCATACACAATCTGTGTACATATATTAGTCTGTGGTTAAAAAGACTTGAAATGACTCGAAACCCAAAATGCAGGACTTGGGACTTGACTTGAGACTTTCCAGTATTGACTTTGGACTTGGCTGTCTTGACTCGGGACTTGACTCGAGACTTGAGGGCAAAGACTTGCGACTTACTTGTGACTTGCAAAACAATGACTTGGTCCCACCTCTGCTAAACAGTAATCACAGCAAAGGGTGGCAATTTTGAAGAAACTAAAATATAAAACATCTATTCAGTTATTTCACCTTTTTTTGTTAAGTTCATAACTGACATAACATGAAAATAAAGAAAACACATTGAATCAGGTGTGTCCAAACTTTTGGCCTGTACAATATATAAAATGTAAATGGATATTTTTAAGAGACCCTTTTCGAGATTCTAAAAAAAATAAATAAATGATAAATGGATTGTACTTGTATAGCGCTTTTCTACCTTCAAGGTACTTAAAGCGCTTTGACTCTACTTCCACATTTACCCATTCACACACACATTCACACACTGATGGAGGGAGCTGCCATACAAGGCGCTAACCAGCACCCATCAGGAGCAAGGGTGAAGTGTCTTGCTCAGGACACAAGGGTCCAAGAGGCGTCCGTCTTCATATTTCAGCTTGAACCTTTCCGCTCGTTTGTCTCGTTCACTTTTTGTCAACAATTTGATGGTTTTATCGTTTGTCTAAAGTAGAAAGTGAGCAAGCAGCGTTCCGCTGGGGAAGCCCATACTTCGTTGCCTACATTGTTAGCCGCCTCTCACAAGCAGTTTTTTTTTTGTTGTTTTACTTTTCAGAACGCAAAAACATAGAAAGACGTGTGATCTTGTCTCATAGGGATTGTGAATGATAGGCAAACATTCCCAAAAAAGCGCAGTTCCCCTATAAAAGCGCCTCTTCTGTTATAATAGATGTTTCTATAAAAATGTTTGCTACTCATAAACAGGCTCTAGGGACACATGGTCATTAAAAAAGTCAATTTAGCATAATATGGACCAATATTGTTCCCGGTAAATCTCTTTTGAATATTACTTTGGCAACTGATTTTTTTTTTTCCACATTCCCCCAACACCGATCAAAAAAAAATTGCATGTCGTCAAGATAAGCCCTCAAACAATCTTATCCCACTGGAAAATAAGGGCACATATTTCATCACGCAAGAGTTAGTTCCTAATAGTGCCGACAGTCTGCACATTTCTAAAATTAATAGAAGAAAAGGAGGAAATGAAGGGCAAAGGAGAAGAAAAGAGGAATGGAGGGCACAGGAAAGCATCAAATTATCTTGAGCTTCTAAGCTATAATTTACTGGAGAGGACAGGAAAGATACAAGCACACATCTCAGACTGATAGCTCCTAGTTATGAGAGGAGTAGAACATCAGTTATCTGGGGGCCAGGTGACACGGTGCGTTGATTGTACACAGTGCAGTGACAACTCTTCAAAGAGGAGTGCCTGGACTGGAATCAAGGAAAATTCTTGTCGTATTTTCTTCTGTCTATTTCTAGCCGTTAGCAATTTATTTCCAAATACTATTCGCCCTCATGCACACAAACATTGCTGGTGTTTGCTTGTTTCGGTCTTAACAAATCATCTGACAAAATAACATAAATCTTCCCACCATGCATCACGCGGTCTTTGTCGCATTTTATGTGTGCAGTACGTCAATGACAGAGTAGTAATAACTGCCACAAACACAAGTGAGGAGGACCGTGAAACACACCATTTTGGTTTCATTCTGCCTTCCTCTGTTGACTGCACTGATTCTCAGCCTGTTATTATGGTCTCCTTAACATGGAAACAAAAAGTTCTGCTTTGTGAGTACCTCAATCGCCGCAGCATAATAATAGAAAATAAGACAAATACAACATTGCAATACATATGACTTAATTCAACACTAACTTTTGGCCAAACTGTGTATAAAATACTTGGAAAACAATCAGGTGGAGTGAAGCCTCGATTTTTGAAGCGTGATGTGGTGAGGGCCTACTGCTGAGATGGGCGCCATCAACCCCCCGCAACCCCAAAAAGGGACAAGCGGTAGAAAATGGATGGATGGATGGATGGGGCGAGGGACCGCTGTAAATACTATCTTTGTAGAAGATACCCAGTGACTGCTACGGGTGGGTTTACAGGACAAAGTAGTGGGTTTGAATACTTCACTCGTCATGGGCACTGACGAACTGATCTACTTGATTCCATACATTTAAGATCCATCTTCACCAATTGACGATTCGTTTAGGTGCGACTTACAAACCCCGTTTCCATATGAGATGGGAAATTGTTAGATGTCAATATAAACGGAATACTAAGATTTGCAAATCATTTTCAACCCATATTCAGTTGAATATGCTACAAAGACAACATATTTGATGTTCAAACTGATAAACATTGTTTTTGTTGCAAATAATCATTAACTTTTGAATTTGATGCCAGCAAAGAAGTTGGGAAAGGTGGTTATAAATACTGATAAAGTGGTGATAAATACTGATAAAGTTGAGAAATGCTCATCAAACAATAATTTGGAACAGGCTAATTGGGAACAGGTGGGTGCCATGAATGGGTATAAAAGCAGCTTCCATGAAATGCTAAGTAATTCACAAACAAGGATGGGTGAGGGTCACCAATTTGTAAGCAAATTGTCGAGCAGTTTTAGAACAACATCTCTCAACGAAGTATTGCAAAGAATTTAGGGATTTTACCATCCACAGTCCGTAAAATCATCAAAAAGTTCAGAGAATCTGGAGAAATCACTGCACGTAATCGATGATATTACGGACCTTTAATCCCTCAGGCGGTACTGCATCAAAAACCAACATCAGTGTGTTAAGGATATCACCACGTGGGCTCAGGAACACTTGATAAAACACTGTCAGGTACTACAGTTTGTCGCTACATCTGTAAGTGCAAGTTAAAACTCTGCTATGCAAAGCAAAACCCATTTATCAACAACACCAAGGACCACTGCTGCCTTTGCTGGGTCCGAGATCATTTAAGATGGACTGATGCAAAGCGGAAAAGTGTTCTGTGGTCTGATGAGTCCACATTTCAAATTATTTTTGGAAATATTCGACATCGTGTCATTCGGAACAAAGGGGAAGTGAACCATCCAGACTGTTATCGACGCAAAGTTCAAAAGCCAGCGTCTGTGATGGTATGGGGGTGCATTAGTGCCCAATGCATGGGTAACTTACACATCTGTGAAGGCACCATTAATGCTGAAGGGTACATACAGGTTTTGGAACAACATATGCTGCCAACCAAGCGCCGTCTTTTTCATAGACAGCCCTGCTTATTTCAGTCCCAGGTTCTTGTAAATGCTTGGACATGTTCATCATATTTCTTGGCAGTCTGACTCATTAGGTTAATTATAAAATGGAAAAAGATCAAATAAGTTTCCTTAAAAATGAAAGCTACACACTTGATCTGTTGGCTTTGCACGAGCCCTTACATTTGGTTGTTGTCATGCCAGAGCCATAAATATGGCTCTGTGTCGCCCCCAAGAGAACAGTGGTGCATCGGTCCATCATGCCAGGAGGTTGTCGTTTTAATGAACATTGGATGGAAAATGAGAAATATAAACTTTGAATAAAAGTAGGTAAAAAGGAAATCCAGTTTTTCACAATTGGAGAGTCGGCTCTCTCAAGTCATATGAAAGGTAAGCCACAGAGATAACTAGCCCTACAAATGAACAAACATTAGCTAAAGTTTTATTTTTCACCTTTTGATGCATACTACACCTAAACTATGTGATCAGCGCTAGATTACATGTTAATTACGGACAGTTATTACGAGCTATGAAAGGAAAAAAGCGAGTGTTCGTCAATAATACAGTAAATTATAATGTTAAGAACTTCCCTCAACTAAAAAATCGATGTGTTATCATAGCCACGGTTATAAGGCTAGATGTGCTTAATGAAAGGTGATTGAGGTGTTGTGAAACAAAACAAAACAAAAAAATCCTCTAATTTGTTATCCTTATACAAATTTGGAACAATTTTGTTAATAAATGAATAAAATTGACATTTTGAGTGTGCATGTATTAATAACACATTATGCAGTTTACAAGCACAAACAGCGTGTGAATCAATAAATGGGTTGTACTTGTATAGCGCTTTTCTACCTTCAAGGTACTCGAAGCGCTTTGACACTACTTCCACATTTACCCATTCACACACACATTCATACACTGATGGAGGGAGCTGCCGTGCAAGGCGCTAACCAGCACCCATCAGGAGCAAGGGTGAAGTGTCTTGCTCAGGACACAACGGACGTGACGAAGTTGGTATTAGGTGGGGATTGAACCAGGGACCCTCGGGTTGCGCACGATTACTCTTCCACTGCGCCACGCCGTCCCAATCCGGGCTATTCGATATCATTGAGTACTGTAAGTAAGAAAAATAACAAAAAATTTGAAAAACAACACAAATGGAGACACACTTGCAAACATCAATGTCATTGAATAGTCTGCAGAAACGCTTAATTTTCTATGCCCCATTCAGGTAATGATAACTGCTGGTTCACTGTTAGGCTGAGGGTTTTAGCAGATTTTCTGTATTTTTCCGACAGACAGCATTTGGTGACCTCCAACAACAAGGCTATGGATTGATTCACACTGGTTTTCGCCTTTGAAGGGTACTGGAAAAACTGGAGAATTGATCTTGAAAGTCAGTGGTTCTCAAATGGGGGTACGCGTATCTCTGGGGGTACTTGAAGGTAGGTCAAGGGGTACGAGAGATTTTTAAAAAATATTCTAAAAATAGCAACAATTCAAAAATCCTTTATAAAAATATGTATTGAATAATCCTTCTACAAAATATGAATGTAAGTTCATAAACTTCACGGTGGCAGAGGGGTTAGTGCGTCTGCCTCACAATACGAAGGTCCTGCAGTCCTGGGTTCAAATCCAGGCTCGGGATCTTTCTGTGTGGAGTTTGCATGTTCTCCCCGTGAATGTGTGGGTTCCCTCCGGGTACTCCGGCTTCCTCCCACTTCCAAAGACATGCACCTGGGGATAGGTTGATTGGCAACACTAAATTGGCCCTAATGTGTGAATGTGAGTGTGAATGTTGTCTGTCTATCTGTGTTGGCCCTGCGATGAGGTGGCGACTTGTCCAGGGTGTACCCCGCCTTCCGCCCGATTGTAGCTGAGATAGGCGCCAGCGCCCCCCGCGACCCCAAAAGGGAATAAGCGGTAGAAAATGGATGGATGGATGGAAGTTCATAAACTGTGAAAATAAATGCAAAAATGCAATATTCAGTGTTGCCAGCTAGATTTTTTTTGTGGACATGTTCCATAAATATTGATCTAAAGATTTTTTTTTTTTTTTGTGAAGAAATGTTTAGAATTAAGTTCATGAACCCAGATGGATCTCTATTACAATCCCCAAAGAGGGGACTTTAAGTTGATGATTACTTCTATGTGTAGAAATCTTAGTTTATAATTGAATCACTTGTTTATTTTTCAACAAATTTTTAGTTATTTTTACATCTTTTTTTCCAAATAGTTCAAGAAAGACCACAAAAAATGAGCAATATTTTGCACAGTTTACAATTTAATAAATCAGAAACTGATGACATAGTGCTGTATTTTACTTCTTTACCTCTTTTTATAATAACCAAATTAGCTTTGCTCTGATTAGGGGTACTTCAATTAAAATGTTCATAGGGGGTACATCACTGAAAAAAAGGTTGAGAACCACTGTTGTAAGTCCTTAAAAAGTGCTTGAATTTGGCCATGGATAAGGAAGGTGTACAAACCCTGAAAAGACAAGTGGGGTATTTTTTTACGTTTAATTATTTTGTCAAAATACATCAAAATGTGATTAAATCGATGCGAGATAAGAACGCTAATTTTCCCTCTTTTGATATATTCGTAAATGTCGGCGGTTCAATGCAAACCAGTTCATCTTCCCATTTCTACTGACAAAACCTACACCAACAAATGGCTAGAGATTAATCAAACACATTTATCACCTTTATCCCAGTTTTTATATTCGATAATATCCTTTTTTTAAATCTTTTTTGTAATAAGAAGATAATCATCTTAGAAGAGCATTTCCAGTGGAAAAATGATGGATAGACACGTGCGTAGTCTAATTTCTATGTTTTTAAAATAGGGCATCAATTCTGACAAGTCTGCTGTTGACACAGCCATGTGATATCTTCTAAAAGCCAGCATCTTCCCAACAGCTACAGTACATTCATTGGTCTGTGAGCGTGGATTGGGCTGTCAAGACTGACTTGAAGGAGCACCACTGGGCCTCAAGCTGTAATTATCAGACTGGCAGCCGCTGATAAGTGCCAACAGACAAAACCATGAAACATTTCCCCCTCTCTGCTCAGTTTAATTCTATTTTCACATTCCTCTCTCTTTACACCTTTGTTAACACTCTCGCACTGGATTTATTCAGCTTGCTCACACCAAAAGGGCCATAGACGGCGTGTGTCTTTTCACGCCTTTCAGTATACTCATTTAAATTGTGTGTGTCATTTCACATGGATATCTGAGAGAATAAATATTAATAAATATTAATATATATTAATTTCTCTCTAAACAAATTGGTTGTCAAGTTAAAGTTAAAGTACCAATGATTGTCTCACACACACACACTAGGTGTGGTGAAATGTGTCCTCTGCATTTGACCTATCCCATTGATCACCCCCTGGGAAGTGAGGGGAGCAGGGAGCAGCAGCGTTGCCGCGCCCGGGAATCATTTATGGTGATTTAACCCCCAATTTCAACCCTTGATGGTTGCCATTTTTTATAGTGAAGTGAAGTGAATTATATTTATATAGCGCTTTTTCCTCAAGTGACTCAAAGCGCTTCACATAGTGAAACCCAATATCTAAATTACAATTAAACCAGTGTGGGTGGCACTGGGAGCGGGTGGGTAAAGTGTCTTGCCCAAGGGCACAACGGCATTGACTAGGATGGCTGAAGCGTGGATCAAACCTGCAACTCTCAAGTTGCTGGCACGGCCGCTCTACCAACCGAGTTATACCGCCCCACTTGGCACCAGGACACCCTCGTCTTTGGTATGACTCGGCCGGGGTTTGAACTCCCAAACTACCGATCACTAGGTCACTGAGTAGGTAGTAAGTAGTAAATACAATGAGCTGCTGTTCTTTTTTCCTGTAGTTGGTACTACTGTATAAGACCTAATACTTAGTGTACCACAATCATCATCATTAAATTGTGTTGATATTTACTAGGATTAGTAATGTAGCCCCCATATTCCCAACTTTGATCCTTCCCCACAACAATTTGAGTTTTTTTTCTAATTATTATTTTTTTATTCAAACATACTGCATTCACCTTTTTATTTTTTTTTTCTTCTTTCTATTCACTCTGGGTTAGATTGATGCAAAGAAAAACAGCATTATTGGTTTAAGGTTTTTAAAGGTTGATAACAATATTATACATACAATACTAAATACTGACGAACAATATTTATACTAGTAGTACTACTAAATACTGTATCAGACTGCTGCTACAATTCAGAGGAATAATATAAAAAACCACAACACGTACACTAATTATGTAACATAGGACTGCAGCTATCAATTATTTTGATAATCGAATAATCTATGAATTCATTTGTAATCGGATTCAACCGAGATTCAGCTTGAAGACCATTACGGAAATGCAAGAACCGAGAATCTGATTTCCCTTGCCTGGACACAGGAGCCAGGCCCGGAGTTGGGGCACGATGGAGAGCGCCTGGTGGCCAGGCCTGTCTCCGAGGGGCCCGGCCAGGCACAGCCCAAAGAGGCAATGTGGGTCCCCTCTCCAATGCCATGGGTTCACCACTCGTGGGAGCGGCCATAGAGGTAGGGTGCGTTGTGAACTGGGCGGCAGCCGAAGGCAGGGCACTTGGCGGTCCGATCCTCGGCTACATAGGCTAGGTCCTTGGATGTGGGAAGCCACCTTGCTGGGGGGGAGGGAGCCTAAACTAGTGAGCGGGGTGGAGAAGTTCCGGCTGGATATAGTCGGACTTACCTCGACGCACAGCAAGGGCTCGGTAACCAGTTCTCTCAAGAAGGGCTGGACTCTCTTCCACACTGGCGTTGTACACAGTGAGAGGTGACAGGCTGGGGTAGCAATTTTTGTTCCCCCTGGCTCAAAGCCTGCACGTTGGAGCTACCCTCTCATCCCAGTGGATGAGAGAGTAGCTTCCCTCCGCCTTCGGATGGGGGGGACGCTACCTGACTGTTGTGTGTGCTTATGCACCAAGCAGTAGTTCAGAGTACCCACCCTTTTTGGATACACTCGAGGGAGTACTGAAAAGTGCTCCCCTGGGTTATTCCATTGTCCTACTGGGGCACTTCAGCGCTCAGTGAAACCTGGAGAGGAGTGATTGAGGAGAATGGCCGCCCAAATCTGAACCCGAGTGGTGTTTTGTTATTTGACATGTTTGCTTGTCACAGATTGTCCATAACAAACACCATGTTTAAACATAAGGGTGTCCATATGTGCACTTGGCACCAGGACACCCTAGGCCGTAGTTCCATGATCGCCTTCGTAGTTGTGTCATCGGATTTGGGGCCTCACTTTTTCGACACTCGGGTGAAGAGAGGGGCGGAGCTTTCTACCGATCACCACCTGGTGGTGAGTTGGCTACAATGATTGGGGAGGATGCCGGACAGACCTGGCAGGCCCAAACGCAGTGTGAGGGTCTGCTGGGGACGTCTATCAGAGTCTCCTGAGAGAGTTTCAATTCTCACCTCCGGAAGAACTTTGAACATGTCACGAGAGAGGAGCTGGACATTGAGTCCGAGTGGAGTATGTTCCACACCACTATTGTCGAGGCGGCTGATTGGAGCTGTGGCCGCAAAGTAGTTGGTGCCTGTCGTGGCGGTAATCCTAGAACCCGTTGGTGGACACAAGCGGTGAGGGATGCCGTCAAACTGAAGAAAGAGTCCTATCAAGTTATTTTGGCTCATAGGACTCTGGAGGCAGCGGAACGGTATCGACAGGCCAAGCGATGTGCGGCTTCAGCGGTAGCGGAGGCAAAAATTCGGACATGGGAGGAGTTCGAGGAAGCCATGGAAAACGACTTCCGGATGGCTTCAAAGCGATTCTGGACCACCATCCACCGCCTCAGGAAAGGTAAAGAAGTGCACTGTCAACACTGTATGGTGAGAATGGTGTTCTGCTGACCTCAACTGCGGATGTTGTGAATAGGTGGAGGGAATATTTCGAATACCTCCTTAATCCCACCAACACATCTTCCTATGAGGAAGCGGTGCCTGGGGAATCTGTGGTGGGCTCTCCTATTTCTGGGTCTGAGGTTGCTGAGGTAGTTAAAAAGCTCCTCGGTTGACAAGACTCTGCAGCATTGCGTGGACATCGGTGGCGGTACCTCTGGATTGGCAGACCGGGGTGGTGGTTCCTCTCTTTAAGAAGGGGAACAGGAGGGTGTGTTATAACTATCACTATCGTGGGATCACACTCCTCAGCCTTCCCGGTAAGGTCTATTCAGGTGTACTGAAGAGGAGGCTACGCCAAATAGTTGGTCCTCGGATTCAGCAGGAACAGTGTGATTTTGGTCGTGGGACTTAGTCCTTCAGGGCGCATGGGAGTTTGCCCAACCAGTCTACATGTGCTTTGTGGACTTGGAGAAGGCATTCGACCGTGTCCCTCGGGAAGTCCTGTGGGGAGTGCTCAGAGAGTGTGGGGTATTGGACTGCCTGATTGTGGCAGTCCGCTCTCTGTACGATTAGTGTCAGAGCTTGGTCTGCATTGCCGGCAGTACGTCTGACACGTTTCCAGTGAGGGTTGGACTCCGCCAAGGCTGTCCTTTGTCACCGATTCTATTCATAACTGTTATGGACAGAATTTCTAGGCGCAGTCTAGGCGTTGAGGGGATCAGATTTGATGGCTGCAGGATTAGGTCTCTGCTTTTTGCAGATGATGTGGTACTAGTGGCTTCATCTGGCCAGGATCTTCAGCTCTTACTGGATCGGTTCGCAGTCAAGTGTGAAGCAACTGGGATGAGAATCAGCACTGCCAAATCCGAGTCCATGGTTCCCACCCGGTGGAGTGCCATCTCTGGGTTGGGGAGGAGACCCTGCCCCAAGTGGAGGAGTTCAAGTACCTCGGAGTCCTGTTCACGCGTGAGGCAAATGTGGATCGTGAGATCGGTGCGGAGTCTTCAGTAAGAAGAAAGAGCTGAGCCAGAAAGCAAAGCTTTAAATTTACCGTTCGATCTAGGTTCCCATCCTCACCTATGGTCATGAGCTTTGGGTTATGACTGAAAGGACAAGATCACGGGTACAAGCGGCCGAAATGAGCTTCCTCTGCCGGGTGGCGGGTCTCTCCCTAAGAGATAGGGTGAGAAGCTCTGTCATCCGGGAGGAGCTCAAAGTATAGCCGCTACTCCTCCACATGGAAAAGAGCCAGATGAGGTCGTTTGGGCATCTGGTCAGAATGCCACGTGGAAGACCCAGGACACGTTGGGAAGACTATCTCTACCGGCTGGCCTGGAAATGCCTCAGGATCCCCCGGGAGGAGCTGGACGAAGTGGCTGGGGAGAGGGAAGTCAGGGCTTCCCTGCTTAGGCTGCTGCCCCCACGACCCGACATCGGATAAGCGGAAGAAAACAGATGGATGGACGGATGAATCCAATATATTTAAAAATCCCAACTCCGTTGAAGAACTCTTAAAGCCCTAGAAAAGTGTCCTGGGGAAACAGGAGGATAGACTACACAAAGACACTTAATTACGATCCAGCGTTAGGAACTACCGTTCTGATGAGGTGAGACCCTGGTTATAATTACTTGTTTCACGTAGGTACACACAATGGCAAAACGGAAAGTAATATCAGGAATAGAAAATTGTTGGGTATGTGGCTTGTAGGTGAACCTTATTAGCGTGATGGATGTATTTTCTTAAAACTATTGATGTTATTAAAATATTTAAAATAGTTGCTCAATGTCTGCTTTAATATGCTCCTGAGAGCCAGCATCCTACGCAATGAACACTCCTGTACATGCAAAACAAGGCTATTTTTTTCTCTGAAATATATAACTCTACCAAAAAAAAAGTAAACAAAAAAAAGTTCACTGCACAGGACACTGGTTTTTCAGAAAGATAAAATATATCATTATTGCCGTGAAATGCAATTGAAATAGCAAATAGCCTATTCTTTTCAGACATTTCAATCTTCAACACTCCTAGTAAGTGATTGGAGCCAGAGGAAATGTTTTCAACACAGCAAGTAATAGTCTGCACTAAAAAACGATGAAAGGAAGGTCATCAACTCGAGTTACAATCATCACAAGATGCAGGGCCGCTCCTCCTTAAAGGCAAATGAGGTGCTGTAATCCGTGGGGGCCCCCGTTTTAGTTAAATAAGGCCATGTAAAATACCAGTTAATGAATGACACGGTAAAACTGATTAGTTGCCTCCTCCTGCTCCATCACTGATAAGAATATAGAGGTAAATTTCCCCAGACATTCACAAAGTGGTACCTTGTGGTAGTGCAGTGTTGTTGTTAATCATTTTGTAAGCAAAATTACTGGGCTTGAATCCCTGCCGGAAAGTTGTAAGGCAATTTTGCAGCTATTATAGCTCCAACTCTTCTGGGAAGGCTGTCCACAAGGTTGCGGAGTGTGTTTATAGGAATTTTCCACAATTCTTCCAACGGCGTATTGGTGAGGTCACACACTGATGTTGGTCGAGAAAGCCTGGCTCTCGGTCGCCGTTCTAATGCATCCCAAAGGTGTTCTATCGGGTTCAGGTCAGGACTCTGTGCAGGTCAGTCAAGTTCATCCACACCAGACTCTGTCACCCATGTGTTTATGGACCTTGTCATGTTGGAAGAGGAAAGCGCCCGCTCCAAAATGTTCCCACAAGGTTGGGAGCATGGAATTGTCCAAAATGTTTTGGTAGCCTGAAACATTCAAAGTTTATTTCACTGGAACTAAGGGGCCAAGCCCAGCTACTGAAAAACATCCCACACCATAATTCTCATCATTTGTATGGGTGGCTAAATACTTTTGGAAATATAGTGTATATATCAATAATTGATGGACCAAACCAATCAGATCATGCTGTTCAACATTGTGGCCACTGAATGGCTCAGCCTCAGACAGCATTAGTATTTTGGATTAATAAGCAAAAAGGTGACTAACGGTAGTCATTCCATATCTAAAGGGCTCTCGGGATGTGGAAAAAATGTATTGAGAAGGTTTTGAAGAGTTTTCTTTAATGTTCTTGCGATGGAAATATTTGATTTATCATGAATAATTCCTACTTTGCAAGACTTCATTTATCATTGTCATGTCCGGAACCAATTAACAGTGATAAATGAGGGGTTACTGTATTGAATAAATAATTTTTTCAATAGTTTGTTTCATTACTAAACAGGGATCAAATTCAATCAAAGTTTGACTAAAACAGTACAAAAAAATATTTTGCTTGAATATGAAAGTGTGAAAAAAAATCAAATGGGTGCTTCAATTAAAGTAAAATTCTGCTTCCCAGCAGGCACAAGACATTACAACAACGTTGATAACTTGTTGAATTAGGCCCTGATGTTGAGCAACTCTAACATGACGTTGAAACAACATTCTTTTTGATGACGTTTAATAAATGTTGTGTCCAATCAATCAATCAATCAATGTTTATTTATATAGACCTAAATCACAAATGTCTCAAAGGACTGCACAAATCATTACGACTACAACATCCTCGGAAGAACCCACAAAAGGGCAAAGAAAACTCACACCCAGTGGGGAGGGAGAATTCACACACAGTGGGACGCCAGTGACAATGCTGACTATGAGAAACCTTGGAGAGGACCTCAGATGTGGGCAACCCCCCCCCCTCTAGGGGACCGAAAGCAATGGATGTCGAGCGGGTCTAACATGATACTGTGAAAGTTCAATCCATAGTGGCTCCAACACAGCCGCGAGAGTTCAGTTCAAGCGGATCCAAGACAGCAGCGAGAGTTTATTCGACCATTGATTTTTGGTCATTTCTAAACCAATATTCTACAACACAAATACAACGTTGAAACAATATGCTTTTTGACAAGGTTTATTCAATGTCTGTCACACCGCGGTGAGGGATGTCTTGTCTTGGTTTCTTTTGTCTTGTGAATTGCATGTTTAAAGGGGAACATTATCACAATTTCAGAAGGGTTAAAACCAATAAAAATCAGTTCCCAGGGGCTTATTTTATTTTTCAATTTTTTTTTCAAAATTTTACCCATCGGATTTCAGCAGTTTAAGCGATTCAACAGATTACGCATGTATTGAAACGGATGGTTGGAGTATGGAGGCAGATAGCAAAAATGAAAATTAAGAAGAAACTGAAGCTATTGAGCGAATAGCTGTTGACGCTATTCGGCCGTGTCTGCCTTTGCATCGCCGGTAAAATGTGCAGACCAAACGATCGGAAGTTTCGCATCTTGTGACACTGGATCAACTTAAATCCGTCGATTGGTAAGTGTTTGTCATTAAATGTGGGTGGAGGGAAACGCTGGATGCAAATTTAGTTTCAAATATGTTAGCAACGATTAGCTGACAGTCATACCGTGACCAAATATGTCTGGTCATATTTGGTCACGGTATGGTCAATAACATCAACAAAACTCACCTTTGTGATTTCGTTGACTTTATCTTTGGAAATGCATCTGCAGGTTATCCATACATCTCTGTGCAATGTCTACCTTAGCATCGCCGGTAAAATGTGCAGACAATCCGGCACATTCAAAGGGGGTCTGGCGGCTGATTTCTTTGACTTTATCGTTCGAAATGCATCTCCTTTGAGTGTCGCAGGATATCCACACAATCTTGCAATCTCTGTAGTAGCATAGGTTTCGTCGGTAAAGTGTGCGGAAGAAACGACTGACCATTTCTCCGGCTTTCCCCACACCCTCGTATTTTTAACCAATTTCATCCAATTTCTTGCCACTTTCACATCTTTGAGCCAGTGGTGCAACTTGAATCCCTCCCTGTTAGTGTTGTTACACCCTCCGACAACACACCGACAAGGCATGACGTCTCCAAGGTTCCAGAAAATAGTCGAAAAAACGGAAAATAACAGAGCTGAGACCCGGTGTTTGTAATGTGTTTGAGAAAATGGCTGCTTTATTACCTAGGTGACGTCACGTTCTGACGTCATCGCTCAAAGAGCGATAAATAGAAAGGCGTTTAATTCGCGAAAATTCACCCATTTAGAGTTCGGAACTCGGTTAAAAAATAGATGGTCTTTTTTTCTGCAACATCAAGGTATATATTGACGCTTACATAGGTCTGGTGATAATGTTCTCCTTTAAGTTTGAAAAATAATTCCACTCGATTCAGATCACTTGCCCTTCCTTTTGTGTCATCAGTCTGACGTCATCCCTAACCCCTGATTGTTTCCACTTGTTACCCAATACCCTCATGTGTTTTATAAGCCCACGCCTCCCCTTGTTCTGTGCCAGATTATCTCCAATTTTCGTGCCTCTCTTGCGTCCATGTCCACGTTTATATTCCATGATCCTGAATTTCTTCATTGCTATTTGGGGTTTTACTTTTCTCCTCCTCATCAGAGTGATTTTTTGTTATTTCGTTTTCTCAGCCTAAGTGGTGAGTTATAATTTTTTTCCTACGATTCTTTCTTTCCTCAAATTTTTAAGTGATTTTATGTTAACCTTTATTAGATTAGAGTAACTGTAGAATGTTTCATAGCCATTGTTTCTTCCTACTTTTGGAGCGTTTTGTGTTAATACATTTTAGAGCAGATATGGCGCTAATTACAGTTCGTCTTTGTTTTTGTGTTTTCCTCCTTTCAGGATTGATTCTCGGTTGTTCCTTTTTTTTTGGGAACCTTTTTCACCTACAGTTTTGTTATTGTAGATATTGTATTACCCTGATTCTGGAGGTGAAAGAAAGCCGTCAAAATAGAAGCCCGACGAAGAATCCCTATTCTGCATCAGAGTCAAATCCTTTTGTCTAAGCCTGACATTGTCAGGTTGTGATTTTGATTTGACCATTGGAATTTGGTCATTTCTCAACAAACATCTTGGATCCAAAGTAAGACACCAATTTTGTCTCAATTTACAAATACAAATATTTTGCAAAGTTGTTGCAAAGTCAGTTTTAAAAGACGTGTGTGTAATCAGCATTGTTTTACTGTATTGTCTCTGCTGGCTTAAGGCTCCAGTTTATCCAGGTGCAGCCCAAGATTAAATACAGTGTATAGTCATTCATGTACTTTTGGAGGATTGAATACAGCCCATCTATCACTGAAGGTACGGTAAACTACCATTAAAAATAAATAGTACATTTGAAATGTCATGTACAAAGTTTGACGAAGACGTAAGAGCTGGCTAAAAATACCTTGTCCTATAAAGTAAAAGAAATATGTCCTACCTTTGAGGCAACATTCTATTGTGTGTAATATGCACACAGCTCTAACAATCAGAATCCACAGGCATGCGGTATTGGAGGTAGAACCTCCCCGCATGTCTGACTGTATACCTTCTGGTTTGCTAATAGATTCCCTGGTGATTTCCAAGAGACTTCAAATGTGTTTTACTGAGACCTGTCAACCTTATATAACTCATCGCTTGCTGTGTTTTTACTGTACTAGCAAGCCATTGCATTGTGTTGTTGTCGTCAATCATTTTGTCAGCAAAGTATGCGAAAACGATGACTCACTTTGGTTCTGTATTTCTACAGACGTTTAATATATTTCAGTGACAAAATAAATTAAAAAAGAAACGTCGCTGAAATAAAGTGGAGTTTTGGGAAAATCATTGTGGGGAGAAAAACAATCTAAGATTGTATATATAAGTGTTGTATTTGAGAAATGTTAAGGGAAACATATAACTGATGCCATGAAAGTTTGTACTTTATTATTCATTTCCTTAGTTTCTGTATTTATTTCCTGTCCAGCGCTCTTGTCTCCTTCCCCTGTCCATAGTTTGCCAATTAGGATGCTGAAACCTTCGCTTTGTTCGTCCCAATATCCCAATGCTTTCTGTGCACTTTCCTGTTGGAATACGTATTTGTGCTACAAAGCACATTTTACCTGGAGTTTGCCTTCCGTCCCTGCATCATGGGGTCCAGACCAACAACAACTAAGCCAGGCCGCAACACCTAAAATTAGAAAAAGGATTTCACAAACAAGTCTCTCAAACATGTAAATATTCAATTATTAGGTTCTGTAGATCTTAGAGCACCACACGATTCGATTCAAAATCGATTCTCGATTCAAAACGGTCCTCGTTTCAAAATCACTACTTTTTTAATAACATTGGGTGCCATTTCTATGATTAACTTCATTCTTCTATACAATAAATAACTTCAGTCTATATTATTACTGATTTAATGTCTTTAATGTCCTTTGTGTTCTTTGATGTTTCCCTCTTACACGCATGTGAGAGGGATGTGTACTATGGCTATGAGTTGTTGTTGTTTTTTTCCCTTGGCCTCAGTCTGGACCCCTTCTCCAGGGCCCAGGCTTAGACTGGATTAGACTCACCCCCCTGTTTACCTGTATCTCATATTTTTTGTAAGGGGCGCTGGATGCCGGCAGACCTGTCAGCGATCCTTTTCTGTCTCCCTGTAATGTTTGTCTGATCTTGAATGGGATTGCGCTGAAAATTGTAATTTTACTGAAGGAACTCTCCTGAAGGAATAAATAAAGTACTATCTAATCTAATCTAATCTATATCACCTTAAAACTCATTTGTATACTCTAGCCTTTAAATAGACTCCCTTTTTAGACCAGTTGATCTGACGTTTCTTTTCTTTTTCTCCTATGTCCCACTCTCCCTTGTGGAGGGGGTCCGGTCCGATCCGGTGGCCATGTACTGCTCGCCTGTGTATCGGCTGGGGACATCTCTGCGCTGCTGATCCGCCTCCGCTTGGGATGTTTTCCTGCTAGCTCCGCTGTGAACGGGACTCTCGCTGCTGTGTTGGATCCGCTTTGGACTGGACTCTTGCGACTGTGTGGATCCATTATGGATTGAACTTTCACAGTGTCATGTTAGACCCGCTCGACATCCATTGCTTTCGTCCTCTCCAAGGTTCTCATAGTCATCATTGTCACCGACGTCCCACTGGGTGTGAGTTTTCCTTGCCCTTATGTGGGCCTACCGAGGATGTCGTAGTGGTTTGTGTTGTGGTTTGTGCAGCCCTTTGAGACACTAGTGATTTAGGGCTATATAAGTAAACATTGATTGATTGATTGATTGATTGATATCCATCCAGCTGTTTTTTTTTTTTATCATCACATTTCTGAGTCTCTAATACAGTTGTACTTGTCCAGGGTTTACCCTGATTCCGCTCAAATGCAGCTGGGATAGGCTCCAGCCACATCGTGACCCCAAAAGGGACAAGCGGTAGAGAATGGATGGATGGATAATCAGTGTTGGGACTAACGCGTTACTGTAACTAGTAGTCCAAAGCGTTATTTTTTATATTCAGTAACTCACTTACCGTTACTACATGATGCATTACTGTGTTATTTTTTATTTTATTTTTTTATATAGTATCGGCTAGAAACTGGGAAGATCTGAGTGTGTTTTATTGGAGAGCTGCGGTGTCGTCCTTCTGATTCGTCCTGTGTTACAAGGGAAAGAAGAGGCGCGCTGTGTCTGTGTTAACTAACAAGACATCATTCCGGAGCCAAAGCCGAGTTTCTTAACATGGAGATATTATCACTACTTTTCTTGTGTCGAGCACAAAGAAAATACAATTTTAGTTAAATATAAGTTGTGTCTTGGATCAAATATCCTATCTACTACCCAAAACAGCAATTCAAATCTGCTGAAACAGCTGCAAAAGCAACATGCTTCGACGAAGCTTGTATAGAGAGACACCGACTCCGATGCCTCTTCACCTCCACCTCCACCTATGGATTTTAACTGAGGGACTGCTAGCCAGGACAACATTGATAGAACCAATGCAGCGTATGTGCTAGAAGACATGCAGGCTATTTCTACAGGGGAGTCACCCGCTTTCAAGCAGCTAATTAGCATGATTGCGGACGTCAAACAGCAAATGGCACAAAAACATGTTCCAAGTTCCTAGACACAGTGGGCAGTGAGTACATAAACATGGAAAGCAAGCTAAAAAAGACCCTCCAAATTCTGCCTCTGCTCATCATTCAGCACTGAAGGTACACACACTCTGTCAATTATCTTATATACACTCTTTCATTCCAGACTTCTAGAGTGATTATCAAATCACTAAATGTATGGACTATAATGTTCACAAACAAAGAAGGATCCTAGTGGGCCAGTCCAATCTTTCAGTTTCCCTAAACTAAAACTGGGGAAATTGTAGTGTAGCGTAGTATTCTGGGCTTCAGTATAGTGTTGATCTCCTGAAAACATGATTTTATTTCAGAATTCCTTGAGAGAAAAAAACGCCTGGTTAGGTGTGTGTGTGCTGTATATGTGACATATAATCATGTTATGTAGAAGCATTTAAGTCTCACCTTAAAACTCATTTGTATACTCTAGCCTTTATATAGACTCCCATTTAAGACCAGTTGATCTGCCGTTTCTTTTATTTTTCTTCTATGTCCCACTCTCCTTTGTGGAGGGGGTCCGGTCCGATCCGGTGGCCATGTACTGCTTGCCTGTGTATCGGCTGGGGACATCTTTGCGCTGCTGATCCGCCTCCGCTTGGGATGGTTTCCTGCTGGCTCCGCTGTGAACGGGACTCTCGCTGCTGTGTTGGATCCGCTTTGAACTGGACTCTCGCGACTGTGTTGGATCCATTATGGATTGAACTTTCACAGTATCATGTTAGACCCGCTCGACATCCATTGCTTTCCTCCTCTCCAAGGTTCTCATAGTCATCATTGTCTCCGACGTCCCACTGGGTCATTATTGTCACAGATGTCCCACTGGGTGTGAGTTTTCCTTGCCCTTATGTGGGCCTACCGAGGATGTCGTAGTGGTTTGTGCAGCCCTTTGAGACACTAGTGATTTAGGGCTATATAAGTAAACATTGATTGATTGATTGATGTGTGCCTTCCTTGGGTGAAGCCGGGTTTACAGCTATGTTGTGACGTGTTGTGACATACTATTATGCCGTTTGTTACTTATGAATTGAATTATATATTTATATAGTGCTTTTTCTCAAGTGACTCAAAGCACTTTACATAGTGAAACCCAATATCTAAGTTACATTTAAAACAGTGTGGGTGGCACTGGGAGCAGGTGGGTAAAGTGTCTTGCCCAAGGACACAACGGCAGTAACTAGGATGGCACAAGCGGGAATCGAACCTGCAACCCTCAAGTTGCTGGCACGGCCACTCTACCAACCGAGCTATGCCGCCCCACCTATGTTATGTTACGTTGCAGCTATTTAAAATAGTTCTGTCAATTTGTTCTGGCCTGAAATAAATTGGCCCTTTGAAACATAACTTTGTCTTTGTGTGTTGTATGTAGACCACAGAGCTTAGCAGAGCTCAGTGATGCAAATGCATGTCAAGTTGATTCAACAGATTGTATTATTCTCCAGTGCAATAACAGTACTGAAATGAAGGCTAAAAGGGCTTTAATGGGAGCCTTGAAAAAAATTAAAATGACTCTGTCTATCTGTGTTGGCCCTGCGATGAGGTGGCGATTTGCACCAGCGCCCCTCGCGACCCCAAAGGAAATAAGCGGTAGAAAATGGAGGGATGGAAGTAACTAAATATTTACTTTTCACAGTAACGCATTACTTTTTGGTGAAAGTAACTGAGTTAGTTACTGAGTTATTTTTGAAATAAAGTAACTTGTAACTGTAACTAGTTACTGGTTTTCAGTAACTAACCCAACATTGTCCACCAGTAACATTTAGAAATGCTACCACAGTAGAAGCATTTAAGTCCAATCTTAAAACTCATGTATATAGAATAGCCTCTAATTAGACCTCCATTTAGAGCATTTGATCTGCCGTTTCTTTTCTGCTCTGCCCCCCTCTCCTGCGTGGAGAGGTCATTAGGTGACCACGGATGAAGCGCTTGCTGTTCAAAGTCGTAACCCGGGGTGAACCACTCATATGTGCATTAGTTGGAGATGTCGCCGTGCTGCTGACTTGTCTCCACTGAAGATGATCCTCTGCTGGCCCCACTATGGACTCGACTCTCACACTATTAACTTGATCCACTCGACGTCCATTGCACCAGTCAGGGGGATACTCACATCTGCAGTCCCCTCCAAGGTTTCTCATTGTATCCAATTGGGTTGAGTTTTTTCTTGCCATGATGTAGGATTTGAGCTGAGGATGTCATTGTGGCTTGTGTAGCCCTTTGAGACACTTGTGATTTAGGGCTATATAAATAAACTTTAATTGATTGTTTGATTGATGGATTTCTAAGAGAGAAACCCGTCACGCAATGCTTTCGGTCTCAACCCAAAACTCATGACCATAGGTGAGGATAGGAAGGTATTAAATTGAGGGCTTTGCCTTACAGCTCAGCTGCTTTTTTATCACAACAGATCGATACAGAGTCCACAGTACTGGAGACTCCGCGCCAATCCGCCTGTCGATTTCACGATCCACTCGTGAACAAGACTTTGAGGTACTTGAACTCCTCCACTTGTGCTCCCCAACCTGAAGAGGGTACTCCACCATTTTCTGAACTCAGACTTGGAGATGCTTATTTTCATTCCTGTCGCTTCACGCTCGGTTGCGAACAGATCCAGTGAGAGCTAAAGATCCTGGCCAAATGAACCCATCAGGACCACATCATCTGGAAAAAGTAGAGACCTAATCGTGCAGCCAACAAACTGGATCACCTCACATTCCTGACTGCACAAATGTTCGTAATTCAGAGTATAAGATTAAACATAACAACCAGATATGTCGATACCACCTATCAGACCTACTTCTGCTGTACTAAACATTTCTGCTACAGTTCCCAGTATTAAAGTTACCTGCACATTACTGAAAACAATAGTTTTTACATAGCGTATAGCAACCGAAGTATGTTCACAGCAGGGCCGTGATATTTAAAAGGGTCAAAAATGTCATGACGCGGAGTCGAGCCGTGGTCCGGAGTGGGGTGGGGTCGTGGTTAAGAGGGGACGAGTATATTTACATCTACAATTCACCAACTCAAGTATATATATATATATATATATAACTATGCATATATATATGTATGAAATACTTGACTTTCAGTGAATTCTAGCTATATATATTTATTTTATTATATATATAAATATAATAAATAGTTGAACTTAAGACGGCACCTATCAAATACACAGTAATAAAAACACAGTTGTTCTACTTACTGTACTGTGCTTGCTGGTTACTAAAAAACAACAACAACACTTACCTTTCACTATTTGAGTAACCTTTGTTCTGCCATTTGCGTACTGGCAAGCGATCTCCGAATCCGGGAACATATCCTTCACGGATTTGTTGTAGACATCCGCAAAGGAGAACGGGATGTTGCTTCCAGCTATCAGCATAGCCATCTTTGTCTCAGCATAAGATACACCATCGGGTCTCCATTTTGCGAGGTGGCCCATAATACTGGGTTGTGAATGATGCTGCGCTGCGGACGCTTTGTGCTTTGCTGACCGTTCATGACTGAGTATATCCGTTCCGCCACCGTGTTCAATTGAGAAGTCTGTTCTACAAAATTTACAAGCAACATACTCCTTCCCCTTCGAACTCTCCTGGATTAACTGAAATTCATGTTTCCATTCGTTTTGGAACTTGCAAGCGTATTTCTTCATTTTGCTCGTTGACGGTGTAATATTATAGGTTGGAGTCAATAACTAGGCGAGGTGATGAAGTTACGTCTCTTTACTGTGGGCTTTAGAACAGACTCCCTCACTTGCCGTCAGGTGCACAACACCACGTAAATCGTTGGCCAATCAAAAAGCAACCCCATAACGCTGTAGCCAACATTCACCAGGAGATGGCAACAGACAACATAGATCACTCTATTACAGACGGCATCGCCATGGCTGTAACTTCCTCGTTCTTTTGCTTCGTCTCCTTGTGTGTGCAGTTTTTTATTAAAATCTGTAGATGTTGTAACGTGATTGGGCAGGCAAGCTGTTTATATAGTGGGAAAGCGGACGTGAAAACAGGCTGTGTCCACTCACGTCCGCATGGAGATGGAGGGGGGGTGGCCTCCAGGTCCGGCTGAATTTCGGGAGATTTTCGGGAGAAAATTTCTTCCGGGAGGTTTTCGAGAGAGGCGCTGAATTGCGGGAGTCTCCCAGAAAATCCGGGAGGGTTGGCAAGTATGAATGCACCAGTCGCTTGTGCAGCCCTTTTGAGGCCCTCGTGATTTTGGGCTACATAAATAAACATTGATTGATCGATTGATTGATTGATTGATTGATTGATGCTGTTGTGCATGCACCCACAAACTTCATTAACATGGCGACTCAAGAACACGTGACAAGTACTGTCTGGATTGAAACATATTTTTTCAAATTTAAAGTGTTATTTTTCTCGTGGATTTCAATGACATTCACCAGTGTTGGAAAACTCCCATTTTGCACAATTTTTACGCAGCCTCCAAAAAGTAACGAGACTGCCTTCCTTCCAGACTTCAGCACTTTTGCCTTATTTTATCAGGGTGGGCGTGTTCGCAAGCTGAATGGGAGACTACAAATGAGATGAACTGGCATGATTTCAAGTGCGTAAAAAATATACTTGAGCACAAAAGGGAGACTATGGGCACCTGGTGTAGTGCACTGAAGTCTGAGTGCTGAAAACACACATTTGTTTCTGGTATAATGTTTACATTTCAGAGATTTTTTCAGCATGAAGGGGACAAGTGGTAGAAAATGGATGGATGTACAGCCTGTTTAATGTGAATATGACATCACCATTCTTACTAAGACAATACAATACAGATAAATCACTAACAGATGTGCAGTACGGAAGTTTAAGCTAAACCACAAGATCCTCAGAAACTTCTACTCACGCACAACAGTATGTCATGACTGGAAACATCACCTTCTGGTATAGAAATAGCACCGCACACGACCGCAACAGACTGCAGAGTGGCCAGATCAGCTGAGCGCAACATCGGAGGTGTGCTCCCAACCATCTGGAACATCTACACCAGGTGGTGTAGATCCATGGTTAACCACCCAAGCAACTGCCTCTTCACACTGCTTCAGTCAGGCAAGCGCAACCGGAGTCTCAAGGCCAACACGGAGAGACTCATGAGGAGCTTCTATCCCCAGGCCATCAAATTGCTCAACTGCACCGCTGATTAACACTTATCACAATTGCACAAAACTGAACACACAAGAATCACTTTACTTACCACTGCAATTACCGGACTACAATATTCTTCATTCAATGATTGTAAATAATGTAAAAAATAATGTAAAAACAAGAGTATAAAGAAGTCATACTGTTCCATTACCTTTGTTCATACTACTGTCACTACTCAACTGCCAAAGAACTGTAGACACCTTAATATTTGTTGCTTCATATACTGTACATACTGTATATACTATTATACTATTTGATCTTGCACTGGTACTGTATTTGACTACTGTACTTCTACTAGTACTAATACTTCTACCATAACTACTGTAATTTATTGTGCAACTTAATTGTCTTGTAATTGATGTACATCAGAGCTATCAAATTTGTTTGTATTTTTTTGTAATTAGTGCATTAGATTCTGCAACTAGTGTTTGGATCCCACTGTATGCAATATCTAAAGAGCATGGAAAAAAGCATTTCACTGTGGTGTATTCTGCATGTGACAAATAAGCTTGAATCTTGAACCTTGAGTATTCTGATTCACCATGGAGAAGTGTAGTGGAATTTCTGACTTTTATACTATATTTTGTGTCTGTTGAAGTCCTAAAAGAAAATCTGTCAAAAAGCCTTAAGAGGTCTGCTCTTTTCTTTTTTTCCTATTCAGAACCAAAGGATCATATGTAGGGGAAAGTGGAATTTGTGGTTGCTCTAACCAGTCTACAAAAAGTTTTGTTTGTTATGACTAAGGGACTCAAGGATGTTGTGGAGCAAGCAGTTGCAAAACAACAAGACCTTGATACATGAAGGAAACATATAAAAAGCCAGGAGACCAATATTTGATATGATTTGCATGATTTTGCTTGATTCTGGATCCTTCGGAGGATGCTGTCTGTCTGCATTGGCAATTCAATCCAACATGTACTTTTGAATATGGGTAAATAAAACTTTTGTACTAAAACCACTTTGTTTGCAGTTTAAGCTTCGGACCAATCCACCACATAAGAGATGCCTATGTGAGCTGGCAGATGCTTATCACTAACATATTCCTTCAACCAAGCACAGCTACAGGAAGCCCACAACTCACAAAGCAGTTGACAAAACTTTTACGACTGAAAGAAAATAAAGTCAACATAAAAGAGCTTCGTGGAGAAAGATAAGCGCTTGGTCTTAACATGCAAATAAAGTATTGAGGCAAATGGTTTTCAGTTGTATTTAAAAACAAAAATAAAAGTATTTGACAATATGGTTTTATCTAAAGTGATTTGTTCTCTTGTTGTTTTTGTAAGTGTATTAACACATTTATTAAAACATTAATTAGAGCACAGTAAGGTAATTTTAAACAACGTCCCTGGCTCACAAAGTATAACCCTCACCGCGCGTCAATAGATAAAACAACTTAAAGGCCTACTGAAATTATATTTTCTTATTTAAACGGGGAAAGCAGGTCCATTCTACGTGTCATACTTGATCATTTCGCGATATTGCCATATTTTTGCTGAAAGGATTTAGTAGAGAACATCGACGATAAAGTTCGCAACTTTTGGTCGCTAAGGGAAAAGCCCTGCCTTTACCGGAAGTCGCAGATGATGACGTCACCCGTTGAGGGCTCCTCACGTCCTCACATTGTTTTTAATGGGAGCCTCCAACAAAAAGAGCTATTCGGACCAAGAAAACGACAATTTCCCCATTAATTTGAGCGAGGATGAAAGATTTGTGTTTGAGGACATTGATAGCGATGGATGTGAAAAAAAAAAAAAATCAAGTTAAAAATAAAATCTGATGTTTTTAGACACATTTACTAGGATACTTCTGGGGAATCCCTTATCTTTCTATTGTGTTGCTAGTATTTTAGTGAGTTTAATAGTACCTGATAGTCAGAAGGGTGTGTCCACGGGTGTCTTGAGGCCAGTGTCTGATGGAAGTCGACGGCAGCTGTACGGACGGCACAAACTCAGCTGACCTCCGGAAAGTGGCGACTTTTTACCACAATTTTCTCACCGAAAACTGCTGGTTGACATTTGGTCGGGATCCATGTACGCTTGACCGCTCTGATCCATAGTAAAGCTTCACCTTCGGGAATTTTAAACAAGACATCACCGTGTGTTTGTGTGGCTAAGGGCTAAAGCTTCCCAACTCCATCTTTCTACTTTGACTTCTCCATTATTAATTGAACAAATTGCAAAGTATTCAGCAACACAGATGTCCAAAATACTGTGTAATTATGCGGTTAAAGCAGCTGTGTGTGTGCACAGCGCTAATATTTTCTAATCGTCCGTGACGTCACGCGTACACTTCATCATTCCGCGACGTTTTCAACAAGAAACTCCCGGGAAATTTACAATTGCAATTTAGTAAACTAAAAAGGCTGTTTTGGTATGTGTTGCAATGTTAATATTTCATCATTGATTTATAAACTATCAGACTGTGTGGTCGGTAGTAGTGGGTTTCAGTAGGCCTTTAACTACTAACTGAGTGTCGCTCTCCTTTTTCTTGCAGCAGAAGGTATAATAATAAGGACAGAAAATAAATAAAGGTGAAAGTGAAGAAAAAAAATCACTTGTAATTTTTCTGCCAAGTAAACTGAATGATATAACGTCCATCAGAAAAATGGGATGACACATTGATACTAGTGGAAAACTGGCATATTTTGTGTCATAAGATAAATATATAGTACTTTGATTCCTTCAGGAGAGTTCGCTCAGGAAAATTAAAAATAAGATAAAAATAAGCAACACTTTAAATTGAATGTATGAGCCCATTTGGAATAGTCATTTTATTTTTCTAGAATGCTACACTCAGGATGCATGATGCATGTTTCATCCACAAAAGATGGCCACTACACACATCTGGACACAAGTCCCAAGCAATTGAAGTATAATCAGTCTTTCTATTGAGTGGAGAGTAGCATGAATTATCACATTGCTGTCACTCCCCAGACACACACACGCACACACACACACACCACACACACACACACACACACACACACACACACACACACACACACACTCTTGTATTTGTTACCTGCTTGAGACCTCCGCAAAAATGCCTACCTCTTTTAGACCCTTTCAAAATATATATAGATTTGTATTTCCATAAATAATATATAATTACTGTGCAAAAATAAAAAAGCTTGGTGTGAAAAATGAGTTGGAATTTCACAAGAAAAAGGTCACAATTTCACAGGATAAATGCAGAATTTTGACAGTATTATAATAAATCGTACAAAAAAAACTGAACATTTGTGCAATGTGATAAAAGTTGGAATTTATCTCGATAACAGTCGCCATTTTACATGAAAAGCTTTACATTTTGGCAATTTAATGACAAGAGTTGTAATTTTACTGGACAAAAGTCACAATTTTATAAGAAAACTTTAACATGTTGGCAATATTATAATAAATCTGAATTTTAAATATGACAATTATGACAGGTCATAATTTCACTCCAAAAATGTCCCTATTTTAAAACAACAAAAAATTAGCAATTTTGTGATAAGTTAGGATTTTACATGACAAATGAGACCATTTTGCATAAAAAAGTAATAATTTTCCATAAAAAGTAATAATTTCACTAGAAAATATGGCAATATTCAAGAGAAATGGTTCCCAATTTTACAAGAAAAAAGTCGAGACATTGTGAAAAGATTGCTTTTAGTGTAGTTTTTCTGAATTTTTGCTTTGTAATTGTTTTTTTTTTTATTTTCATTATTTACTTCAAGATATTACAGTTTGTCTTTATATAAATATTTATTTATTTTGTTAAATTTGGCCAAAGCGGGCACATTTCAATTTCTTCCACACACTTGTTATCACATATGTTGACCAGAAGGGGAGCACCTCAAATTTTTACATACACTTGTTATTTCATATGTTGACCAGAGGGGGAGCAGTTTTAAAACAGACACAGTCAATTTGAAAAATCCTCCCTTTTTGGGACCACCCTCATTTTGATGGATTTCACCACCAGGGGTGCTAATGAGACATTCTCTATTAGATGCACTGGTTTTCCAAATTGGGACCATGATTTCGGTCCTAACTTGTTCACCGATCCTCAAATGGAAGGTACTTTTCCTTGTTGACGCGTGCGCACGCACACACACACACACACACACACACACACACACACACACATACTCACACACACATACAAACCCACACACCCACACAAAAAAAAAAAAAATAGGTTTATTTGATTATTCCAAGTACTAATGATAATAGTGGGGAGCATGGGTTTGACCATATCTCGATAAATAAACTGTAACTGATTTGTATACTATGTCTATATTTCCATTCATCACCACTTCTATCACTTGCTCCCAGTGATATGTTTAATGCAATCCAAGCTTCTTTAGTATATTTTATTGTCAAAATACCATAATTTACATGAATGTAGCCATACTGCATCTTCATATGTAGAAGTAAAAAAGGAAGTTTTTATTGACCTTTTAAAATCAATATGAAGCCATCCATTTTATAACCACTTAATGAAGTTATAGCATATTGGTGAATGTATTTAAATGACACAAACTGTCTTTCAACATGATGAATCCTCCAACATAGTTGTTAACCTTCCTAAATCAAATATTTTATTGTCTTTTTTTTCCCAAAGGGGTCTTTTTTTCAGTCAGATAACTTACCATCTGGGATCATTTGTCTGCTCCTTTTGAACGCATCTGTATCCCCCCCCAGATTACGTCTGATTGAATTTAGAAATGTGTGTCATTACATGTATTAGATTACAAGACAGGGAAAAGGACATTGCAACTCTGAATTTAATTTCAGAGAAATTAATGAATCTTGGGAAAGTGGGCTGCAAAGAGCCGCTTGCATGACCAGTGAAAATGAGTTTAGTTATTGTATTGACTATCACATAATGAGCCTGAACAAATGATTCATGAGAAAAAAAATCAGATTAAAACTGGAGATTTTAAAGCTAAAACAAACAGCCCGTGGCAAATTACCACTGTCCTTATTGATTTTTGATCGTGGGATTTTTGAATCAACTGATTAACCATTGACACTAGAGTTGTGCAAAAGAGACAAAAAAATATTATACTAAAAGATATGATACAATATGAACGATCAATCATCCATCAATCAATGTTTATTTATATAGCCCCAAATCACAAATGTCTCAAAGGACTGCACAAATCATTACGACTACGACATCCTCGGAAGAACCCACATAAGGGCAAGGAAAACTCACACCCAGTGGGCAGGGAGACTTCACACCTAGTGGGACGCCAGTGACAATGATGACTATGAGAAACCTTGGAGAGGACCTCAAATGTGGGTAACCCCCCCCTCTAGGGGACCGAAAGCAATGGATGTCGAGCGGGTCTAACATGATATTGTGAAAGTTCAATCCATAGTGGCTCCAACACAACCGTGAGAGTTCTGTTCAAAGCGGATCCAAGACAGCAGCGAGAGTCCCGTCCACAGGAAACCATCCCAAGCGCAGTCGGATCAGCATCGTAGAGATGTCCCCGACCGATACAAAGGCGAGCGGTCCATCCTGGGTCTCGACTCTCGACAGCCAGTACTTCATCCATGGTCATCGGACCGGACCCCCTCCACAAGAGAGGGGGGGACAGAGGAGATAAAGAAAAGAAGCGGCAGATCAACTGGTCTAAAAATGAGGTGTATTTGAAGGCTAGAGTATACAAATGAGTTTTAAGGTGAGACTTATATGCTTCTACTGAGGTAGCATCTCGAACTGTTACCGGGAGGGCATTCCAGAGTACTGGAGCCCGAACGGAAAACGCTCTATAGCCCGCAGACTTTTTTGGGGCTTTAGGAATCACTAATAAGCCGGAGTCCTTTGAGCGCAGATTTCTTGCCGGGACATATGGTACAATACAATCGGCAAGATAGGCTAGAGCTAGACCGTGTAGTATTTTATACGTAAGTAGTAAAACCTTAAAGTCACATCTTAAGTGCACAGGAAGCCAGTACAGGTGAGCCAGTACAGGCGTAATATGATCAAACTTTCTTGTTCTTGTCAAAAGTCTAGCAGCCGCATTTTGTACCAACTATAATCTTTTAATGCTAGACATGGGGAGACCCGAAAATAATACGTTACAGTAATCGAGACGAGACATAACAAACACATGAATAATGATCTAGGCGTCGTTAAGTGGACAAAATGGAGCGAATTTTAGCGATATTATAGAGATGAAAGAAGGCCGTTTTAGTAACGCTTTTAATGTGTGAACGATAGAGCTTTTAATTATATCATCATATCGTGATAATGCATGTTGATGACACATTTTAGCTGTGTCCTGCAAATTTTACAAGGGCAAACTGTCACGCCTATGGATTATGTTTTGTTTTGGTCATGTTCAGTTTAGTTTTTTGGACACTCAGTTCCTGTTTTGTTTTTGTTACCATGACTACTCATTACTTTTCACCTGTCACGCACCTGTCTCACGCTTTGGCACTCGCTCACCTGCTTTCAATGATCATGTCACTGCTATTTAAGCCATTCTGTTTCTGTTCTTCGTCCTGGCAACATCACCTCCTTCACGCCCTCGATCACCTGCTATGCACCTTCTATGCCTTCCATGCCATTGATCTATGCCCCTTGTCTTTTTCCAAGTAAGTTTTTGTTATTCATGCCATTGTGCAAGTGTTTTGTTTCGTGTTTATAGTTATAGCCTCTCTGCTAGTCTTTTGTTTCATAGCCCAGTTTTTGTACTTCTGCCCTCGTGCGCGCTTTTTGTTTATTCCTCTTTACTGTTAAAATGAAGTTGCCTTTACCTTCACACCATCGCCGTTTCCACTCCATTCGCTTTGCACCTCGGGAAAACAACCCAAGTCCAAGTTTGACACAAGCAAGTGCAACATTGCGTCCTTGATAACAAACGGGCGGCTAACGTCCCACCACAGCATGCAAAGCAGCTAAGTGAGCTATCCTCGTGTCCACGGTAGGATGAATAAAGTTTCTCACAAGTATCATATTCACGAGTGTAACCTACTTGGTTTGGTCCCTGCCATTTCTGTTCCTGAAGCAACTCTTCGTCCACATCAGAGGCGAGCATGCTGACTACCGAGCCAAAAGCCTTGGCTGGCACTTGATAGTCAATATAGCTCTTGAAGTCATCGGGGAGTGAGGTTTACAAACGTACACATGACCAAGCCACACTGGATGGTCTCCGTTACACTCACCCCCTTAAACTTCACTCTCATCCGGGTCATGGCACCACTGTAACCCACTTGGTTCGGTCCCTGCAATTTCTGTTCCACAGGGCACTCAAACTCTGGTCATACACATGAGAGCCGAGCGTGCTGATGACCGAGCTAAAAGCCCGGGCTCGCAGCCCTTAGCCAGCATTGCTCTTGAAGTCGTCAGGGAGTGAGGTTTACTTATGCACATATGGCCCAGTTGTCCTGGCTGATTAAACAAGGAATAGCTAACATGCTACACCACACAGAGAATTCAGAGGATACAAGAAACCATGCTAACAGCAAAGGGGTGGAAGGATTGATACACATATCATCAGTGAAGACACTAAGTAGAGTATTAGTATATGGCCGATACTACAGTAATTTGATGGATATTTGTCACTATCACAGAATAATTTTGTTGTCTCTTTTAAACAACTGTTTACCTTCAATTTTTGTCCGTGTGTATTTAGCCTTCGCAAAATGTTGAATGTTGAATGATGGCACTTACAGAGGCAGAATGAACAAGATTGGCCTCGTTTAAAAACGGGCATTACGATTTCCTTTCTAATTTGTCATTAAGTTTACGGCTTATGCATCAATAGTTGTGTCGAGAGTATAGCAACCATTTTTGTAACGTCTGGCCTCTGCAATGTCACGTTGTCAATCATTTGTATGTATTCCAACTAAAGTCGGAGTCGTACAAAATGGACTAAAGTTTGCAAAGCTCGGAAGAAGAGCGTGGCGCAAATGCAGAGATACGGCGTTCTAAAGGTGAGACCATATCACTGGCCACTATCACTAAAGTGTATGATAAAGTGGAATTATATTCATTGAATGCAAGCTCGCGTGAAATGGCCTGATAAAATAGAGCGATGACACACCTGCTGGACACAAATAGTAATCCCACATTTTAATGGCAGCTCTTTTCAGTCACTATTGTCATTGCAAAGGTGATTGGTTAAAGGAAAAAAAAGCATATCACAAACCAAATTGAGAAAAGCACACCATATATATATATATATATATATGTTATCTATATTCCACAGATGGACCTACACATTCAAAGTGCACGTTTCTCATCACTCAAGGGTCAACCACAGTTTTTACTGAATGGTTTCAATGAAAAAAATGCATGAATATCAGATCTAAAAGAGAATGTGCACTGCCCTGATGAAATTGTGTCACTGTGGTTATTGTGGCTACACCAGGGTGACTTTTCAAAAGCACCGGCAGTCCGACAAACTCTAAATAATTGATCAATGACCACCGAGCTCTATTGCTCTTGAGTTTAAAGATGTTTCGGATGTTCACTTCATTAAACTGTTACATGAATTGTTTTTATGTTATTGCCTGAAAACATTTTCTACTCTCAACCATAAAACCTTTTTCTTTAAAGAAAAAAAAAAAAAAAAGTGTACTTTGCTACATGTACTGTACAGCACTTTTGAACTGACTTCATTGTATTTTGTGAATGGATGGGGGAGGGTGGGGGGTGAAGCAAGAACGGAAAAATGCTGTATAAATTCAATCCATCATTATTTAATAATTATTGTTTTATTTGTAATTTGTCCTGTCCAGCTACTCAGGCAAATCATTTTGTTGATGTTGATGCCCATATCGGCTGTACAAATTAACTTTACAAAAGAAAAATGTGGGATACTTCTCTTGTTGCCTTATTTGTATTTGACTTTATTAAATGGATTTATATTATTGTTTGGTGCAGCCGGGACGGAGCAGGAGGGGATGGAAAGAGAAAAAAAAGAAGACCGAGAGGGAAATTGCAGGGACAAGACGACGATAAGGCAGGAAGACAACAACAAAAACAAACACAAAAACATCAGCAAATAGGATATAAACACATATGATGGTGAAAGTGATAGCAAAGAAGCAGTTAGTGAAATAAATAATAGTACAGAAATGACAATGAACATTATTACACTATAACATGGAGCAATACAAATACCAATATAAATGGTACTATTGATAATGAATAATAACAATAATTACCTCTATTATCAACAATTAAATTCTTTCAAATGCAACAGTACATATATGTAATGATATCTTGGAATACAAAAGAAAGCAGGTAGATGAAGAGGAAGAACGAGAAGCCAACTATTATAACCTTGTAGAATGTTATAGTAACAATAGGTAAAGCTTTGTCAGTGTGCCATGTGTTACCCAGTCTCCCCTAAGGCAACACCGTTAATATATGTTTGATGAAACATGATTATATATATGAGTGTATGTATGTATATTTACAGAATGTGTATATGTATGTTTGTACGGTGAAAGTATATGTACAATATGTGTGTATGTATTAGAGATGCGCGGATAGGCAATTATATCATCCACAACCGCATCACTAAAGTCGTGATCCACCGGCCACCCACCCGAACCAACATTTCATCAAAGCCACACCTGCCCGCCACCCGCCCGTTTTTATGTATCTAATATAGACGATGCAAAACATTAGTGAGGTTAGAAAGTGTAACTCCCTCCAAATACCACAGACACAATGGCTTTCTTGAACTGATTTATTTGAAGGCTTACTTTCCCTTCAAATTCACCGTGAAATCTGTAATAAATGAAGCACATTACAAACGTAAAAATAATAACATGCACAGCATGTGGATCAAACATTTTACCAAGTAAAATAACAAGAAATGACAAATACCTCATTAGCTATACCCGGAAGTAGCTTCCTTACATCCGTCGACAGACCAAACGAGACACTTCAAAATAAAAGTATGCCCACATTGTGTTTCAAAGAGTGCAGCTCGTTTTTCGTATGTCGGTAACAACATTTAACTATTTATAAATGGTTGATTTCTATAGGCTAGTAAGGTAAAGTGTTGTACCTAACAAGTTTGGGCTACCTTGCTTCTGCAGCCTTCATCAGAGGTGTCACGTGATGTTAGCGTGACGTCGTCTGTGACGTGTTATATGGATTGTACCATCAAGAGTTGTCAGGTACAACACTTTACCTACTAGCCTGTATAAATCAACCATTCATAAATACACGTCAGTAGGCTAAATGAACCTCTTCAACATAACATTTAACTATGTATAATGTAGCAGCTAGCTACGGGGTGTTAGCCAATGACTTTGGCTGGGGGGCGGGACTTCCGGGAGAGATAGGGAAGTGGCGTTCTTGACAGGAAGTGAGAGTTCGAGTTGACCCGGGAAAAGGGTTAGAGGCATGTGAGCTGTTGTGTGGTTGTATTACATCTTGTGCATTAAAGACAAGACAAACGAAGACGTTTTATGAGCCTACATTCCTGGGATTATTACAATATATATTTCCGGATTGGTTCAACCGCCACCCGCACGAATCTTTTTAAAATCAATTTTTTCGTCATGTCACCCGCCCGACACGCGGTTTATCCGCGGACTCCGCGGTTGTGACCGCAAACCGCGCATCTCTAATATGTATGTATGTATGTATATATGTATGTATGTATGTATGTATGTATGTATGCATGCATGTATGTATGTATGTATGCATGTATGTATGTATGTATGTATGTATGTATGTATGTATGTATGTATGTATGTATGTATGTATGTATGTATGTATGTATGTATGTATGTATGTTTGTATGTATATGTACATGTGCATAGTCATGTACATATATATACCCTCCCTCCCGTCCACCATTTTTTGTATATACTGTTTTTCAAATCACCTGACATGTATACTGTGTATACGTACTTAATGTATCCATTTTTTTAACGTAATTTGTTATATACATGTCACAGGTTATATATATTTTATTATTGAATGTATCAAATGTGATGAATATGTAATGGACCACAACGGAAACCAGCCTTCTGGCTTTTTGTGCCATCCATTTTCCTTTTTAAAGCATTACATGGATTAAGTTCTTTAAGATGTCAATAAACTTCTCAATCAATCAATCAATGTTTGTACAGTGAATGTGCGTGTGGATTTACGAACTTTGAGTGTTTAAGTATGTACTGTACATGTCTATATATGTGGGAGCGTAGGCACCTATGTGAGCGTGTATGTATGTATATATCTATGAATAATTGTGTGTTAGTGAGTATATATGTGTATTTGTATGTACAATACATTTGATACCCAGTATATGCGGGAGCCAGAGTACGGCCCCAGCCACCCAGAGAGCCCAACCCAAAATAGCAGGTGTGGCACCCAGGGAACCAGGGACCACTGGCACCAAACAGCCAGGCCGGAGAGCGACAGGAACCCCAGAGCCCGGCCCACCGTGCCGCCCAGAAGAGCCAGCAGTAGGCCGTAGACCACGGGTGTCAAACTCTGGCCCGCAGGCCAAATTTGGTCCGCCGTGTATTTTAATTTCGCCCTTGAGGCAATATCAAATTAACATTAGTGTTATGGGTCACACTCCTGCTTCCTCTCTTCCTGCTATGTCTCCTCCTGCTGGGCGTCCGGACAAGCACACCACGGGCCACTCCCACATGTGCTCTCTCTCCGCTGCGGGCGTGCCTCCTCGCACCTGCAAACACTCACCAAACTACACACCTGCCTGTGATGAGCGAGTTGCCTTCAAGAGCAGACGCAGCCTGAGATCCGACGCGAGAACGTAGCTTCACGTACCCAGTACAGTAAGCCCACACGTATCTAGCTCCTCTGCATGTGCAAACTATCTCCCTGTGCTCCTTCCCTGTTGTGCTCATTGTCTCCTGTGTTGTGTCGTCTTACAGCCTCCCGCCATCCTTCCTTGTCGTCGAGTTGTATGTCTCGTCACCTTGGACCTCCCGTGGATTTTCCCTTGCCTTCCTGGACATCGACCTCACGCCTGCCTAAAGACCACGAAACCAAGCTCCTGCCCTTGACCATCTGCCTGCTCGCCGACGTTCGGTTCCGCCTTGCTCCTTGCTGGACTTCCGCCTGGATCCCAACATGCATCCTCAACACCCTCTGGCAACCATACTCAGATAAGTCTCACACTTCATCACACTACATCTCTTTGGTTAAATACACATCTCACTCACACACTAAACTGTCATTAAATACGCTGACAGCTAACGACGTCATCGTTCCTCTGCCGTCTTCTTCTCCCGTTGTACCGTCACAATTAGAGCTGGCCCGCCGGTATTATACAGCCGCGGTGTCGCTGTAACACCGCATTCACCGCTAATACTCATACTTGCTAACCCCCCCACCCCCCGATTTTCCAAGGAGACTCCCAAATTTCAGTGCCCCTCATGAAAATCACAGGGGGAAACTCCCGATTCCCACCAGGACAACAATATTGGGGGCGTGCCTTAAAGGCACTGCCTCAAGCGTCCTCTAATACCATTCGTCACGTCCGCTTTTCCTACGTAGAAACAGCATGATATATATGGCTTTTACCCACACACACGCTAATGCAATGCAAGCTTGGTCAACAGCCATACAGGTCACACTGAGGGTGGCCGTATAAACAACTTTAAGACTGTTACAAATATGCGCCACACTGTGAACCAACACTAAACGAGAATGACAAGCAAATTTCGGGAGAACATCCGCACTGTAACACAACATAAACACAACAGAACAAATACACATAACCCCTTGCAGCACTACCTCCTCCTGGACGCTACAATATACAAATGTATTATTTGCCTGTGGTAAAGGTTATTTTGATATTTACCTGAGAAGGCTGCAAATAGAAAAGAGGCATACAATTTTCTATTTAAATTTGATTTGATATGTCATTGCTATTTTTAAATCATTAGTATTATTTGAAACTCGATTTTGCATGTCACTATAAAGTTATATAAGTCTCGCTTGTTCAATATTAAATGTAAAACTTGTTCGGGTCCCTATTAAAAGGTTAATTTGTTCAACCTTGGCCCGCGGCTTTGTTCAGTTTAAAATTTTGGCCCACTCTGTATTTGAGTTTGACACCCCTGCCGTAGACGGATGCGCCCGGCAGAGGACAAGGCACGGCAGAAACAAGGAACAGCCTGCCCCCAAGCCGGCGAGGTACCACACGCGGGTGGAAAAGCGGGACGCTCTGCCCCGAGGAGCCCAGAGACTCCCTGCAAACGGATTAATTATTGTTTTAAGAAGAATTGTTTATAACAAGGAAGACAAGTGGTCTGTCAAAGGTATCATTTTGTTTTATTGTTAACCAACGTCTTGTGTTAGGGTCGGCACCGACCCGTTTTAATTTTTAAATGCATAAAATAACTACTTGTATTTGTTTGCATCAAGGCTTTTTGACTTTGTCAGGAACCTCTATTTCAACAAAAATACAAGTTTTTTGTTTTTTTTCCACTAGATTATAAAATGTTTTGGTTGAAATTATGACCTTGGTGTTGTCAGGGTCGGCTTCGAACCAGTTATAAAAATAGGATTATCAAGCAAAAACTGAACACACTGACAGCCAGCTCCTCTACCAATCATGTGAGCTTTAGGGGATTCTCATTTCACCTTGTTATCCAGTACAAAAACAAAGATGGGCATGTCCAGACATTTGAGGTCAATTCAGTATAAAATTATTATAATAAATAAAACAAATGTACTTGAGAGATGTGTTCTAATACCCCTCAGTTATAGTCGAACACGAACCTTTTGCAGCTCAATCCGTGAAAGACCAAGGAGCTGTTCATTGACTTTGGGAGGTCGAGTCCACGGTCACAACCTATTGTGATCGAGGGAGTTGAGGTACAGACCGTGGACTCATTCAAATACCTCCGGGTTTGGGTGGGCAATAAGCTGGACTGGACTGTTAACACGGACCACCAGTACAAGAAAGGACAGAGCAGGCTGTACTTCCTCAGGAGACTGCACTCCTTCAACATTTGTAGAAAACTCCTGTGGATGTACTACCAGTCTGTGGTTGCCAGTGTTCTGTTCTACATGGTAGTGTGCTGGGGGGGCAGTACATCTAAGGACAGCTCCATACTTGAGAAACTGATCAGGCGGGCCGGTTCTACAATCGGAATGCAACTGGACTCACTGGTGACGGTGGCAGAGAAGAGGACTGTTGACAAACTAGTGAGCATCCTGGATGATGCCAGTCACCCTCTGCATAGCTTTATCAGTAGCCAGAGGAGCCTGTTCAGTGCTAGACTGCTTCATCCCAAGTGCAGGACTAATAGACTCAAGAACTCCTTTGTCCCACACGCCATTAGACTGTACAACTCCTCTCTGGGGCGGGGGGCAGGGGGTACTAGGATGACAGGGGATGTAAAACATTAACAGTGCAATACGTTTTCATAACATGGTCACTACTGCGTACTTTGTCTTGTTATATTCTTATTTTACTGTTACATTGTTATTCCCATTGTTTTTATTCTTTTTGTAATATTTCTCTATTTTGTTTCCTTTTAAACCCCCATTATTTACTTTTTTTTAAAATTGATCTCAACTCTTTACACTGCTGCCGGAATTTTAATTTTCCTGAAGGAACTCCCCTGAAGGAATCAATAAACTACTATCTATCTATCTATCTATCTATCTATCTATCTATCTATCTATCTATCTATCTATCTATCTATCTATCTATCTATCTATCTATCTATCTATCTATCTATCTATCTATCTATCTATCTATCTATCTATCTATCTATCTATCTATCTATCTATCTATCTATCTATCTATCTATCTATCTATCTATCTATCTATCTATCTATCTATCTATCTATCTATCTATCTATCTATCTATCTATCTATCTATCTATCTATCTATCTATCTAGTCCAGGTGTGCCCACACTTTTTCTGCAGGCGAGCTACTTTTCAATAGACCAACTCGAGGGGATCTACCTCATTTATATATATCATTTATATTTATTTATTTATGAAAGAGACATTTTTGTAAACAAGTTAAATGTGTTTAATGATAATACAAGCATGTGTAACACATATAAATGTCTTTCTTTCACGAAGACAAGAATATAAGTTGGTTTATTACCTGATTCTGATGACTTGCATTGATTGGAACCAGACAGTAATGATGATAACGCCCACATTTTCAAATGGAGGAGAAAAAAAGTTGTCCTTTCTGTACAATACCACATGAAAGTGGTTGGTTTTTGGCATTTAATTCATCCAGCTTCCATACACTTTACAAGAAAAACATTGGCGGCAAATTCCGTAGCTTGCTTGATTGACATTCACGGCACCCGAGGGTCTTGTGAGATGACGCTGGCTGCTGCCAGTTCATTATTATGAAAAAATGACAGAGAGGAAGGCGAGAAACACTTTTTATTTCAACAGACTTTCGCGCCGTCCCTTCCGTCAAAACTGTAAAGGCCAACTGCACATTTCCTATCTTCACAATAAAAGCCCTGCTTCATGCTGCCTGCGCTAACAAAATAAGAGTCTCGGAAAGCTGGCGTGCACATCACTTGTGCAAGCCAGCTTTCTGAGGGATTGCTTGTGCACGCCAGTTTTCCGAGACTCTGTATTTAGTTAGCGCAGGCAGCATGAAGCAGGGCTTTTATTGTGAAGATAGGAAATGTGCAGTCGGCCTTTAGAGTTTTGACGGAAGGTACGGCGCGAGAGTCTGTTGAAATAAAAAGTGTTTCTCGCCTTCCTCTCGGTCATATTTTAATAATAATGATCTTGCAGCAGCCAGCGTCATCTCACAAGACCCTCCGGTACCGTGAATGTCATTTAAGTGACGTCTTGGTGAAGATTGATGATCACAAATTTTTAGGTCTATTTTTTTTAAAAGCCTGGCTGGAGATCGACTGACACACCCCCCGCGGTCGACTGGTAGCTCGCGATCGACGTAATGGGCATCCCTGACCTAGTCAGATAACACAACAACCTTATTTATTCATACGAATCTCTTGCGGTTCATTTTATCATTTATTTAATTGAAATCGATGGGTATACTTACAAAAAAAAGGCCCAATGGCCCTCACCAAAAATATTAAAACCAATATTTTCCATGGATAAGGAAGCCTAATAAGGCAACCAAGAGATGAGAAACAAATTGGATGATAGATAATTGTTTTTAGGGTATTTTACAGCTGATTTAAGACATGGGTCAAAACCGACCCATTAACATAAGAGATGGTAACAGAAGGCTAACACAAGAGGAAGGTTAAGTAACCCTTGCAACGAGCTGGTCCCTAATGTATTTGCCTTACCCAAGGAATAATTTTTATACAAAACCCTAATTTAACCTTAAATCAATTTGCCACTAACACAGAAGTTGTAACCCTGAATTTGAAGCAGCATAAATAATTTCCTGTAAAGATTAAGGGTGATGGCATATCAAGAAAACAACTTTCCCGAGCGAGCACAGCAGGCAGCCACAATTAAAAGTGTTAAACAGCTGCAAGGTGAGGGCTGCTCACTTCCACATGACTGCTCCTGACAGGAAGGAAACTCCACTTCATCTTAAACGTCTCCCTCTATACGCTGTTCTTAGGCAAAAGGGAGGAGGATCGCAACCATTTTGCATTTTTCGTCAACGTGTCAACCAGGGGCTGGGGAACACACTTCATTAACTGCTCTTGGAGCTGAGGAAGGTGGCTTTTCCAGGCGGTAGGCTCTCATTTGAAGTCGTATGATGTCCACAATGCATTACGCCCAAAAGGCTTGTCACTCCACCCCCAAGGTTTATTTTCATGCGTGAGTGTCAGTTAATCAAATTAAATGAGCCGAGGAAAACCTGGCTGGTATTTGCAAATGCATCCAGTCAGGTTGTTTCGTTCGTCACATGAACTGGAACAACTACGCCTGCAGTAAATAAGCTGAGAGTGATAGCCATTTTTTTTACCCCTCAAAATCAGATCTTTTTTATGTAGTCACTCAAATCACCAAAACATGTGTGTTTTGGGGACGGCGTGGCGCAGTAGGGAGAGTGGCCGTGCACAACCCGAGGGTCCCTGGTTCAATACCCACCTAGTACCAACCTCGTCACATCCGTTGTGTCCTTGAGCAAGACACTTCACCCTTGCTCCTGACGGGTGCTGGTTAGCGCCTTGCATGGCAGCTCCCTCCATCAGTGTGTGAATGTGTGTGTGAATGGGTAAATGTGGAAGTAGTGTCAAAGCGCTTTGGGTACCTTGAAGGTAGAAAAACGCTATACAAGTACAACCCATTTATCATTTATTTATTTTTTATGTCTCACCTTAAAACTCATTTGTATACTCTAGCCTTTGAATAGACTCCCTTTTTAGACCAGTTGATCTGCCGTTTCTTTTCTTTTTCTTCTATGTCCCACTCTCCCTTGTGGAGGGGGTCCGGTCAGATCCTGTGGCCATGTACTGCTTGCCTGTGTATCGGCTGGGGACATCTCTGCGCTGCTGATCCGCCTCCGCTTGGGATGGTTTCCTGCTGGCTCCGCTGTGAACGGGACTCTCGCTGCTGTGTTGGATCCGCTTTGGACTGGAGTCTCGCGATTGTGTTGGATCCATTATGGATTGAACTTTCACAGTATCATGTTAGACCCGCTCGACATCCATTGCTTTCCTCCTCTCCAAGGTTTTCATAGTCATCAGTGTCACCGACGTCCCACTGGGTCATTATTGTCACCGATGTCCCACTGGGTGTGAGTTTTCCTTGCCCTTATGTGGGCCTACCGAGGATGTCGTAGTGGTCTGTGCAGCCCTTTGAGACACTAGTGATTTAGGGCTACATAAGTAAACATTGATTGATTGATTGATTGATTTGTCTATTGTGAACATGTCGCCACATGATGCAGTGTGTTTGCGGAAGTAAACATGGGCCCAAATTGTGTAGATTTCAGTCAAGGCACATTTCTAATATTTCCTTGCCCCAAATATATTAAAAAGGAAGACTTTTTGCTGTGACATTTCAACTACCATTAATGTTCAAGATGATCGATCGTACGATGAACCCGACCCGATCGTTTAGTCTACGATTGTGTTGTCCCGATACCAATATTTTGGTACCGATCCCGGTACCAAAAGTATTTTGATACTTTTAGGTATTTTTTTTAACCAAAGAGGACCGCAAAAAATTGCTTTATTGGTTTTATTTTGACAAAAAATCTTAGGGTACATTAAACATGTTTTTTATTGCAAGTTTGTCCTTAAATAAGATATTGAACCAAAAAGACAACTTGTCTTTTATTAATAAATAAGCAAACACAGGCTCCTACTTAGTCTGCTGACATATGCAGTAACATATTGTGTCATTTTCCATTCTATTATTTTGTTAAAATAATTAAGGACAAGTGGTAGAAAATTAATTATTATCTACTTGTTCATTTAATGTTAATATCTGCTCATGCTCTCTCTTAACATGTGCTGTCTACGCTTCAGTTAAAACGTAATAATATTTTTTTTTTCTGTAGTTTGATACTTCAGATTAGTTTTGGATGATACCACAAATTTGGGTATCAATCCGATACCAAGTAGTTACAGGAACATACATTGGTCATATTCAAAGTCCTCATGTGTCCAGGGACATCCATCCATCCATCCATTTTCTACCGCTTATTCCCTTTCGGGGTTGCGGGGGGCACTGGCGCCTATCTCAGCTACAATCGGGCGGAAGGCAGGGTACACCCTGGACAAGTCGCCCCCTCATCGCAGGGCCAACACAGATAGACAGACAACATATTTCCTGATTTTGTAAACATAATATAAATAAATAAAAAAAAAAAAAAAAGAAGATGTTGTGATGCCAAAAAATATCGATTTAGTCATATTAGTATCGACTAGATACGCAATTGTACTTAGTATCATTACAATGGATGTCAGGTGTACATCCACACATGGCGTTTGTTTACATTTTGATGCCGGTGAGCTACGGTGTGTCGTAAAAGCATGTTTAGCTATTCCTCGTCCTGCAGGGATGATACTTGTAAGAAACATACTTTATTTGTCGCCATGGAGTCGAGGATTAGTGATCTAAAAGTAGCTAAAACAGCGGATGGACGTTAGCCGTTAGCTAGCTAGCCACATCTTAAAGCACCTCCTCCTGAGGGCGTTTCAGTGTTATAGCTTAACCTTTGTCGTTAGTTTTTAAGCCAAAATGCGTCTGTTCTTGGTATCGGATTGATACTCAAATTTGATGTCAGTCAAAACTAATGACAACAGAAGAATAAGTGATTATTACATTTTAACAGAAGTGTAGATAGAACATGTTAAAAAAGAAAGTAAGCAGATATTAACAGTAAATGAACAAGTAGATGAATAATTAATTTTGTAGCACTTGTCCTTAATAATTTTAACAAAATCATAGAATGTAAAATGACACAATATGTTACTGCATATGTCAGCAGACTAATTAGGAGCCCTTGTTTGTTTACTTACTACTAAAAAAACAAGTTGTTTTGTATCTTCACTATTTTATTTAAGGAAAACTTGCAATAACAAACATATGTTTAATGTACCCTAAGAGTTTTTGTTAAAATAAAGCCAATCATTTTTTGTGGTCCCCTTTATTTAGAAAAATATCAAAATGTACCGAAAAGTATCGAAATAATTTTAGTACCAAAATATTGGTATCGGGACAACACTATAGTGAAAACACCTTTGACAATTTATGACATACAATATAGCCCAAAAGTATTTGGAAAATGACAATATTGTATTATGCTTTTAACAACAGCACAGTGTATTTGAAATGAATTGATTAACGTGGACCGAGTTGAAAAACTTATTCGGGTGTTACCATTTAGTGGTCAACTGTACGGAATATGTACTGAACTGTGCAATCTACTAATAAAAGTATCAATCAATCAATCCATCAATTGAATTATAGCCCATGTAAGTTTCACCACAATATGGCATTTGCCAGTCAGCGATTTTCATGCACTGCACCTTTATTTACATTACCTGAGGCTCAAAAGTATTTGCCAAAAGCAAATAAATGTCTAGGGTCTATGTCAGGTTTTGATTTGGCATCTGGCTGATTTTTGGCAACATGCATTATCAGGCCGAAAAAAATTAAATGCATAATTAGACTTGGCATGGCAAAACTGGGTAACGCATGGCATACTGACAAAGCTTAACCCATTGTTACCATAACAATCTACAAGATTAATATAGGTTGCCTCTCTCTCTTACCCTCCATCTTTCGGTATTCCTTTTTTATTTTTATTTATTTTTCTAGTTATCATTATGTATATGTATTGTTGCATTTGAACAACTGTATTGTTGATAATAGAGGTAAACTATTGGTACTGTTCATAATCAATAGGGCTTTTTCTATTGGAATTTGTATTGCTCCAGTTGTAGTTTAAAAATGCTCATTGTCATTTCTATATTATTATTTATTTCGCTAACCGTTTCTTTGCTATCACTTTTACGATCATATTTGTACATATCGTATGTGATGGTGTTGTTCTATTGTTGTTGTTGTTATTGTTGTGTTTGCTACTGTTGTTTTTGTCTTTCTGTCTAATCCCCCTCTTATCCCCACAATTTCCCCCTCTGTCTTCCTTTTTTTCTCTTTTTATCCCTCCTGCTCCGGCCCGGCTGCACCAAATGATAATATAAATGCATTTAATAAAGTTAAATTCAAATAAGGCAACAAGAAAAGTATCCTACACTTCTCTTTTGAAACGTAAATCTGAACAGCCGATATGGGCATATACATCAACTATATGATTTGCCTAAGAAGCTGGACAGGACAAAAGACAAAAAAAATAAGACTCGGCATGGTAAAAACTTTGCCAATGAATAAAAAACAACACTTTATTTTAAACCAAACACATTGAAGAAGTAGAAGCTCAGTTACACTCTGCCAGCAAACTTGAGAGTGCCTCCCATATCCTGCAAGCAGATTTTTGGGAGAATATTCCATCCATTTTCTACCGCTTGTCCCTTTTGGGGTTGTTGGGGGTACTGGAGCCTATCTCAGCTGCATTCGGGTGCAGGGCGGGGTACACCCTGGACAAGTCGCCACCTCATCACAGGGCCAACACAGATAGACAGACAACATTCACACTCACATTCACACACTAGGGCCAATTTAGTGTTGCCAATCAACCTATCCCCAGGTGCATGTTTGTTTTGGAAGTGGGAGGAAGCCGGAGAACCCGGAGGGAACCCACGCAGTCACGGGGAGAACATGCAAACTCCACACAGAAAGATCCCGAGCCCGAAATTGAACTCAGGACTACTCAGGACCTTCTTATTGCAAGGCACATGCAATAACCCCTCTCCACCGTGCTGCCCTGGGAGAATATTAAATTGTTGAAATTTGTTTTCAACGTCCATGCGTCCTGACTCCTTTTGTAATCTCCCACCATTCCGTAACATGGGAAAATGGAATGGCGTCTAGTTACTGTTGAGACACAAGCTCCAAAATAGCAAGCATAAATGGGGACAATATGTAAATCTCAAATCCAAAAGGCACGGCAAGTCGTCCTCCCGACAAGACACAACTATTTTATCTTTGGTTCCTGTGAGACGACATAATTGGAGCGAATGCCTACTGCCGCGCTTTGCCGCTTGTAGAAAGGAGGAGCTTCACGTCCATGTTCACATTAGAGTTGATTGCATGAATACCATTAAATGTACATTGTTACACAAATGTACATTGTTACACAAACTGCTTCAGTAAAATGGAATAAAAGATCAGCAGGAAAGAACCTGTTGCGATCCGCTGCTCGGATCTTCACATATTGTTGCTTTGTTCCTTTATTCACATCCTGTTGTTTGGACTTCCTTGTTTCCTGTTTGCTTCGTCACCATGGCTACATATTATTTCCACCTGCTACTCTCGGTTCTTGCACACCTGTTTCCTCCCTTATTTAAGCTCGCCTCTTTTCGTTGTTCTGCTTGGGATCCTAATTTGCTTATGCGCAACTAGTGACGACTGCTATTGATTGTTATTACTCGCCAGCTTTCATGCTACGCTTATTCCTTTTTCCTAGCTCTCATGCTAATTTTGTTGTTTTACCTTTTTGTGCCTTCGTGCCAAGTTTGGTTTTGTCTGTTCATATTCCTAGCTTTCATGCTAGCGCCATTTGTTTGCTTTTTCTATTAGCACCAGTGTTTTTTGTTCTAGCCTGTTTTGAGTTTAATGAATCTTTATATCTTACCTTACGCTGGGTTTTTGCCCGACGCATCCTTAGAAGAACGAACCCGGTATCGCTTTGCAACACAGTCTTCACAGAAACACGTAGACAGGAAGCCTAGAGTCATTTTTTTTATTCTGAGACTTTCGTCAAAACATGTCATGACACCGTTTCAAACCAATCACACACTTTCGGCTTCATGATAATAGCAGTACGTGGAACATTTGGTCTAACTATGAAAACAATGAGAAATCATCTTGCATTACGATTGTGCTTTGTCAAAGATGTTTTGTAATGCAATCTGTGATATTTCTACCTAATTCAATGTTTTCTGGCAGATTGAAGTAGTGTATATTCTTTTAAAACCTGTTGTAATTGATAGTCCGCAATTACAGAATGTTTAGTAGGCTCAATATTAAATTAATATAATATCAATACTGTCAATATACAATCCCAAAACCAGTGAAGTTGGCACGTTGTGTAAACCGTAAATAAAAACAGAATACACTGATTTGCAAATCCTTCTCAACCTATATTCAACTGAATAGACTGCAAAGACAAGATACTTGACATTTGAACTGAAAAACTGTGTAATTTTTTGCAAATATTACCTCATTTTGAATTGGATGCCTGCAACATGTTTCAAAAAAGCTGGCACAGGTGGCAAAAAGACTGAGAAAGTTGAGGAACGCTCATCAAACACTTATTTGGAACATCCCACAGGTGAACAGGCTAATTGGGAACAGGTGGGTGCCATGATTGGGTATAAAAGCAGCTTCCATGAAACGCTCATTCATTCACAAACAAGGATGGGGCGAGGGTCACCACTTTGTGACCAAATGCGTGAGCAAATGGGCGAATAGTTTAAGAACAACATTTCTCAATGAGCTATTGCAAGGAATTTATGGATTTCCCCATCTATGGTCCGTAATATCATCAAAAGGTTTAGATAATCTGGAGAAATCATTGCACGTAAGCGATGATATTACAGACCTTCGATCCCACAGGCGGTACTGCATCCAAAATCGATATCAGTGTTTAAAGGATATCACCACATTTGTGTGTCTTAGACTTCCCACAATAAATGGCTGCTCTTAAATGTGCAGTTTTGCTTTATTGAAGGTCTGGGGGGGTGAGAAAAGCAGTCAGTATCGGGTGGGACCACCATTTGTCTCACGCAGTGCAACACATCTCCTTCGCATAGGGTTGATCAGGTTGTTGACTGTGGAATGTTGGTCCACTCATTTCCAATGGCTGTGCGAAGTTGCTGGATATTGGCAGGAACTGGAACACACAGTATACGCCAATCCACAGCATCCCAAACATGCTCAGTGGGTGATATGTCCAGTGAGTATGTTGACCATGCAAGAAATGGGATATTTTTAGCTTCCAGGAATTGTGTACGGATCCTTGCAACCTGGTGCATTGTCATGCTGCAACAAACGGTGATGGTTTTGGGTGAATGGCACAACAATGGGCCTCAGGACCTTGTTACGGTACCACTGTGCATTCAAAATGCCATCAATAAAATGCAATTGTGTTTGTGTCTATAACATACGCCTGCCCATACTAGAACCCCGCCCCCACCATGGGCCACTTAATTTACATTAATGACATCAGCAAACTGCTCTCCCACACGATGCCACACAAACTGCTCGCCATCTGCCCCGAACAGTGAAAACCGGGATTCATCCGTGAAGAGAACTCCTCTCAAACGTGTTAGATGCGATCGAATGTGAGCATTTGCCCACTCTAGTCAGTTACGACGACGGGCTGCAGCCAGTTCGGGAACCCGATGAGGACAACAAACATTCATATGAGCTTCCCTGAGACGGTTTCTCACAGTTTGTGCAGAAATTATTTCGTTATGCAAACCAATTGTTGCAGCAGCTCTCCGGGTGGCTGGTCTCAGACGACAATGGAGGTGCACCTGCTGGATGTGGAGGTCCTGGACAATGTGATTACATATAGTCTAAGGTTGTGAGGCTAGTTGGATATACTGCCAAATTCTCTAATATGCCTTTTGGAGACTTCTTATGGTCGATAAATGAACATTCAATTCATGGGCAACAGCTCTGGTGGACATTCCTGCAGTCAGCATGCCAACTGCTCGCTCCCTCAAAACTTGCGACATCTGTGGCATTGTTCTGTGCAATAAAACTGCACGTTTCAGAGTGGCCTTTTATTGATGGGCAGCCTAAAGCATACATGTGCAAAAATCATGCTCTTTAATCAGCATCTTGATATGACACACCTGTGAGGTGGGATGGATTGTCTTGGCAAAGAAGTGCTCACTAACACAGATTTTGACAGATTTGTGAACAATATTAGAGAGGAATAGGTATTTTGTGCATCTAGTAAAAGTTGTAGATCTTTGAGTTCAACTCATGAAAAATGGAAGCAAAAATCAAAGTGTTGCGTTTATATTTTTGATCATTGTATTTATGTGGAATCAAAGCGGAAACTGTTCACTTAAGTCTAAACTTGCAAATATATTGTGAATGTGTATAAAGAAAAAATAATTAATCTATTCTGGACCTATTTGTGAAATGTGCAATGCCGTTATAATTACACAGAGTAAACAAAGTAAATCAATAATTCTGCGAACAAAACAAAAAAATTAACAAATTGCTATAAAACCAATCCAGTTGTGTTTTTGGGTACATTTCCAGCAGGCAGAAGACATTGATACGACGTTGATTGTACATGCATGTCCTTTAAAACTGACTTTGAAACAACGTTGCAAAATAGTTGTATTTGTAAAATGAGACAACGTTGGATCTGTGTTGTTGGTTGGGAAATGACCAATTTTCAATGGTCAAGTCAACGTCACAACCTGACATTGAATAAACACCAGTAAAAAACTTTTGTTTCACGTGTTTTTATTGGAGAATATTGGTTGGGAAATGACCACATTTCAACGGTCAAATCAATGTCAGAACCCAACATTGATTTAAAGTTGTCAAAAAGCATGTTGTTTCAAAGTTATGCTCCAGTTGCTCGACGTCATGACCTAATTCAACAAGTTCTCAACGTTGTTTCAATGGCGTGTACCTGCTGGATTAAAGGTGTCCTATCCTGCTCATTCTGCGGGGATTCCAAATGATAATTAAGTTTAATAATAATGCATGAATATCAAGTTGTGAACATAGTACATCTACATTCTTCTCCTTTTGAACGACGTGCTCTAAATTTGTAGATTTCTTCCCTATTTTATTAGATTAGTCAAGGGTCGAGGAAAACATGTTTTTACCTCTCCAAGTCCTTGAGATCATTTTTAAGCACAATAATAGTTAGATCAGGGGTGTCAAACGTACGGCCGGATAAAACCTGTTCACCTGAACCGGCCCGCGGGATGAGTTTGCAAGGTATAAAAATGAGCCGAAATTTTTGAACGAAAGAAACTGCTGTTGTAAATGTGTCCACTAAATGTCGCAATAACATTTTTTTGTATCTTTGTAGATGATGCTATATATGTACAAAATATGAACCACATGATGTTAGTGCATCAGTCGGGGCAAATGAGCAAACTTCATCCTGTAATATGATTTTTAGTATTTTTTTATCTTGATGTATTGAAAATGAACACCAATGAGTTGACGGATGAACATGATCCAATAATTTATTCAGAAAGTATAAATAACGAAAAAGATAGAATACTATTAACCGCAACATGTAAGTGTAAGAAAAGCCCCAACAACATTATGATTTTTACATTTTCAGAATGTACTTGTTCTATTCTTTGACAAAGAAAAAAAAAACTGAAGTTATCTTTATTTTTAAGTTATCATGCCACGGTTTTACCAGTCCGGCCCACTTGGGAGCAGATTTTTCTCCATGTGGCCCCCGATCTAAAATACGTTTGACACCTCTGATTTACAGTCTCACATCCTCCTATTTATGTCATGCACTGGCTGAATTTCAATGTAATAACTTACACTAGTTTCACTGATTCCCTGCAGCACCCTCAAATAGATGAATCGTCATTCATTTATTTTCACTTTTTCACTGGAACCTTCCCTTGCACTGCACTGCCAGCTCAGATATGCTGGCTCTGTTGCTGGGTGCAATGAGGAAGAGTGGTGGGGGGATTTTTCAATGGACAATGAACTTGCTAGTCAAGGCTGAAAACATTGTTTTGACGATAACCAAGCAAGCAACCTCAGCTTCAATGCCCCTTGTGTTACAATACATCATTAATGTTGGATGGAAACATCCTACTCAATGAGTGCCGCTGCGGACTTAATGGTACGAAGGTCTTTGCAATCTGTGTAACAGAGGTACAATAAAAGCAAAACCACAGAAAGCTATCAAGTTCATATCTCGCGTCAAAACAATCATCAAGCTTCTGGCCCGAGTTCAAGATATGCATTTAGCCCAGGATTAACCCATGTAGCTCATCTGTATTCTCGCCAAGTACACAATTTTATTCTCTTTGGTTCCACTTTTATGTTTCACTGAATACTTGGTGTCTGAAACACTCTTTTTCAGTCATTCAAGCATTCAGTCTTTTATTATGAAAGCACTGTTTTTAAACTCAATTCTGTACTGGACTTAAATTCCCAGAAAGGTCATTCACAAAAGCCGAAACAAATAGGACCTTGGTCACTCTTAAAAATCAATTGTTGGAAAAGATAGCCTTTGAAATTGTCAAACTGTTGATTCAATGACTGTTATATCTGGAAATCAACTACAGGCTAAACCAACTCTACGAAACACAATCCACTTTCATCAAATGTGGAGTACTTGACTTCCATACTTTTGGAGTGTTAAAAGGAATTTTAATATTTATTTAGCCAAAGTTCTGCAAAAAAATGCTACTGTTTTGTTGTCAGTACACTGTATGTACCAAACTGGCAGACAATCCTGCTGCAATATTTATTTAATGAAGGGATTTACATTTGAAAACTCCTAATTTTACCTCTAGTTTAAAAAAATATGAGTAAATGTGACTTTTTGTGAGCAAGTCTAAGAATGCACATTTTTTCCTGCTAACCTTTGCCTCAAAAAGTAGAAGATTTCAACCAACATGGGAAACAAATACTGAATTCATGTTTAAATGGTTGTATAACCATTTAAAAATTAGACACTAGAGTCCTAATTTACTATGATCCAAATAGCACGCGCTAAACAGCGTGTGCAAACCATTAAATTGTGTGTACAGTGTGTGTGATCAACTAAGAATGTGTGTTCAATTGGTATCAAGTACATAAATGCTGCAGATAGCCGTATTTAAATGAAGATTTTGTTTGTACTACCAACATTATGTGCCTATGGAAACATTGATTTTCCTCCACGTTTATGTTGTCACGCTCTCCAAACTGTGTGGTTTTGCAATGTTGGACAAGCAGCACACATTTATAATCTGCAATATAAACAACACAAACTTTTTTTAAGCATGCTTTTTTTAAACATCGCAGTAGCTTTGTCATGATCCGTTACCCACGTCATGGCATGATTCACGTTTGGTAGTTATTCTGTGTTAGTCTGTTTACTGGGTGCACCACTTTCCCTGTTTAACTGTCGGTTTCCATGGGCACTGATTCTCCTCACCTGTCTTAGTTTTGCAAGTAGTGTTCCCACCAGGTGTTTTGGTTAATCACCTCCTTTTCAAGCCAGAATAAGTGTTGTTTGATTTACAAACCCCGTTTCCATTTGAGTTGGGAAATTGTGTTAGATGTAAATATAAACGGAATACAATGATTTGCAAATAATTTTCAACCTCTATTCAGTTGAATATGCGACAAAGACAGCACATTTGATGTTCAAACTGATAAACACTTTTTTTCTTGCAAATAATCATTTGTTTAACAGACTCTTGGAAAAAACAGAGTTCCGCCTGCCTGTCCATCCTGTCGGTTAAGGACGTTGAAGATAACGACCTATTCAGAACCATGATAACAGGAAATCTGCTGATTGGAGTAAGCTGGTGTGACAACAAATTGGAAGATGCTGGCAGTCATTCAAAGTACACCAAAGCAAATCCATCTTGGAGACATTGTCTCCTCTGCATAGCAAAGTATGATGAATTTGAGGACCAAAAATAGACAATTAGAGTGAAAAGTTTTAAATTTGTTTTCGCTTGCTCAAACACAAAATTTTACCTGGATTTTTTTTCTCTGGCTGCAAGCTCAGAGACACCATCCATCCATCCATTTTCTACCGCTTATTCCCTTTCGGGGTGGCGGAGGGCACTGGCGCCTATCTCAGCTACAATCGGGCGGAAGGCAGGGTACACCCTGGACAAGTCGCCACCTCATCGCAGGGCCAACACAGATAGACAGACAACATTCACACTCACATTCACACACTAGGGCCAATTTAGTGTTGCCAATTAACCTGTCCTATGGAACCTATGGAAGTGGGAGGAAGCCGGAGTACCCGGAGGGAACCCACGCATTCACGGGGAGAACATGCAAACTCCACACAGAAAGATCCCCAGCCTGGATTTGAACCCAGGACTGCAGGAACTTCGTAGTGTGAGGCAGACGCACTAACCCCTCTGCCACCGTGAAGCCCTGCTCAGAGACACGTTAAAGTTAAAGTTAAAGTACCAATGATTGTCACACACACACTTGGTATGACAAACTTATTCTCTGCATTTGACCCACCACCCTTGATCACCCCCTGGGAGGTGAGGGGAGCAGTGGGCAGCAGCGGTGGCCACATCCGGGAATCATTTTTGGTGATTTAACCCCCAATTCCAACCCTTGATGCGGAGTGCCAAGCATGGAGGTAATGGGTCCCATTTTTTATAGTCTTTGGTATGACTTGTTTGTTGCTTTGAAACTCTCCCAGAGATTAGTGCAGCAAAGACGCAACAACGTCCTTCCTAGCAGGCACAAGACAGTCCTTATAAATTCACTTTGAAAAGACGTTGCAAAATTGTTGTATTTGTAAACTTAGACCAGTGGTTCTCAAATGGGGGTATGCGTACCCCTGGGGGTACTTGAAGGTATGCCAAGGGGTACGTGAGATATTTTTTAAATATTCTAAAAATAGCAACAATTCCAAAAACCTTTATAAATATATTTATTGAATAAAACTTCAACAAAATTTGAATGTAAGTTCATAAACTGTGTAAAGAAATGCAACAATACAATATTCAGTGTTGACAGCTAGATTTTTTTTGTGGACATTTTCCATAAATATTGATGTTAAAGATTTCTTTTTTTGTGAAGAAATGTTTAGAATTAAGTTCATGAATCCAGATGGATCTCTATTACAATCCCCAAAGAGGGCTCTTTAAGTTGATGATTACTTCTATGTGTAGAAATCCGCGTTTATAATTGAATCTCTTGTTAATTTTTCAACAAATTTTTAGTTATTTTTATATCATTTTTTCCAAATAGTTAAAAAAAGACCAATACAAATGAGCAATATTTTGCACTGTCATACAATTAAAAAAAACAGAAACTGATGACATAGTGCTGTATTTTACTTCTTTATATAGTTTTTTCAACCAAAAATACTTTGGTCTGATTAGGAGGTACTTGAATTAAAAAACTGTTCACAGGGGGTACATTACTGAAAAAAGGTTGAGAACCACTGACTTAGACAACGCTGATGTCCGACGTTGGATCCACGTTGTTGGTTGGGAAATGACCGAGTTTCAAAGGTCAAATCAACGTCACACACTGACATTGAATAAACATCGTCAAAAAGCATGTTGTTTCAACGTTGTATTTCTGTTATAAAATATTGGTTGGAAAATTACAAAAAACTTAATGGTCAAATAAATGTCAGAACCCCAAATTTATTAAACGTTGTCAAAAAGCATGTTGTTTCAACGTTGTATTTGTGTTATAAAATATTGGTTGGAAAATTACTATAATTTAATGGTGAAATAAACGTCAGAACCCAACATTTTTCAAATGTCGTCAAAAAGCATGTTGTTTCAATGTTGTATTTGTGTTGTAAAATATTGGTTGGAAAATTACCATAATTCAATGGTCAAATAAATGTCATAACCCAAAATTGATTAAACGTTGTCAAAAAGCATGTTGTTTCAACGTAATGTTTGAGTTGCTCAACATCATGAACTCATTGAACAAGTTGTCCACGTTTTAATGTCTTGTGGGTTCTCTGTTTCTCATGGACATACACGTGTTGTTTGTAGTCTTTTGTTGGCCTTACTGGCTTATTTATCGCGTTTGCGACAGCACCAAGGTTGCGGTACAGAGACACGTGGCAGGCTTACGCATATATATGCATCCACGAAAAATTCACGCCACAGACACACGTACCCCACCCATCATTTCAAACATTCAACGCTTCACCTCACGGGGAATGACAGAAAACAAAGCAGTGCCCGGAGTGGTTGGCAGCTGTGGGCCGGATGCCCGCCCCCCCAACCCTCCTGTTGCAAGTCTTGTGGTTTCTGTGTCAACTTGTGTATATGTGCTTCGGCTATCAGGTATTTTTTCAGCCTGAGTCTGCACCCTCTCACCCATGAGCCCAGTCTGAGATTTACTTTACTTTTACTCTACCATTTTCCCACGTGTCACGAAGAAACGTTAGTGGCGACCCATCACAGTTCTTATTCAGTTCCCCTGTACAATATGTGTCTGGCTCTGAATGGGTTTGTGCTGAAAATGAAATGTGGTTGTACTGATGCAAGGACAATAAAGATATTTCTGACCTTTTAATTAGCTCCTTATGTCATCCAGAAGCTATACAATATAAAACTATATTGTTAAATGAACGATATGTCTAAGATTTTAAATGTTGACAGCCCATAAATGTTTACAAGAATACATATGACAGAGCTGCAGCGCAAAAGACTCCTTTCTCCCAGCCTTAAATGTGCAACTGCCACTGTGCCCGTCCTTTCTAGGCGTACGAAATAATGATGCAAAAACAGCGGCTGAAGAAGAGTTTCTGCCTTGATAAATCACATTGTGTGTTCGCTGGTTATGGTTTCAGTCTATTTGGAATGTGTATTCAGTTACAGTATGGTACATAACATATTTCCCGTTTGTCATTACAACATATCCTCCTGAATAATGAACTTTCTCCTCCCAGCATTGTGGGCATTTAAAGATCAGCATCAGTTAGTATTTCAGCATTGCGTGTGATATCAAGTTTGCACGTTTTACTGTAATACACTCAAATCTATAATAGATCAGGCCCTAAATAATAATATAAATGGGATATAATCAATCATGGAAGTATAATTGTTTGTATATACTATAGTATTGGTGCAAATGTTTAACCAACACGTGTACAGGGATATTTGAAATGTCTTGACTATATATATATTTGAACAAGGGCTGCGAATCTTTGGGTGTCCCACAATTCGATTCAATATCGATTCGTGGGGGTCACGATTCGATAACATATCGATTTTTTTCGATTCGATTCTCGATTCAAAAACAATATTTTTCCGATTCAAAACGATTTTGTATTCATTCAATACATAAGATTTCAGCAGGATCTACCCCAGTCTGCTGACATGCAAGCAGAGTAGTAGATTTAAAAAAAAAAAAACTTTTATAATTGTAAAGAACAATGTTTTATCAAATGATTGCAATAATGTAAATGTGTTTTAACTATCAAACGAACCCAAAATATGACCTATTTTATCTTTGTGAAAATATTGGACATAGTGTGTTGTCAAGCTTATGAGATGCGATGCAAGTGTAAGCCACTGTGACACTATTGTTCTTTTATTATTTTTTATAAATGTCTAATGATAATGTCAATGAGGGATTTTTAATCACTGCTATGCTGAAATTATAACTAATATTGATACTGTTGATAATATTCTTTTTTGCTTCACTAATTTTGATTTGTTCTCCTCTCAATTGCTCTGTTTATTGCAGTTCTGAGTGTTGCTTGGTCAGGTTTGGTTTTGGAATTGGATTGCATTGTTATGGTATTGCTGTGTAGTGGTTTGTTGGATTGATAAGAAAAAAAAAAATCAACTTTTTAAAAATGAGAATCGATTCTGAATTGCACAACGTATTCGATTCGATTCGTATTCGAATAAATTTTTTCCCACACCCCTAATTTGAACAGTGTTTATGTTGTGTAAAGAAAATTTTATATTTCCTAGAAAGCTCATCTTGTATTGTTTATAGGCTTAGGAGAAATAAGTGATCAACTTCAGCCTACACCCTTTCGGTCAGTAACTGTCAACTTATGGATGTACAATTTTTTGTTAATGTAAAACTGTCAAGATGGGGGGGTCACAGCTTGCTGCGGGGTCGTTCTCCCAGGAAGGCAGATAAACTACTCGGGACATGGCGCGCAGGTATTAACAGGATTTAATTCTAACTGAAAAATGTACAAACAAAAAACGGTCAAGGCAAAAGCACAACTTGACGCAGGAAACAAAACTAACACTAAGACTGAACTATGGACATGAAAAAAAAGTAGCTAACAGTGGCATGAATAAACAAAAAAAAAAACTTACTTGGCATGGGATGAAATGAACAGAGGCATTGCATGATACAAGCAAGACTTACTGTGGCAAGAACAGAGCATGAAACGAACAATGACGCCAGGGTGACTGACTGGCAAAGACGAGCTTAAATACTGCCTCTGATTAGTGCTCGAGAAGCAGGTGAGCGGGCGAGCACTTATCAGAGACATGTGAACACAATGAGTAACCAGGGTGACAAAACACACAAGGAAGTGCAAACAGGAACTAATGGAGTCGTCATGGAAACTAAAACAAAGAAGGGTGCACAAAAACAGGAACTAATGTAGTCCAAAACTAGCAGAAAATACAAAAACATGATTCGGACCACAGATCATGACAAACACTCTTTGTTTATTTTGTTCACCACTGACCAAAGAAATAATTAACTAACTAACTAACTAACTAACTCACTAACTAACTAATTAAATGGCAGTATAAGCACATACTCACATACTGTTTTAATGAATTATAACTGATAGCAACTCATTATGAATTAATTAATATAGTATATTATATTAATTATAGAAGGAAACACCAACAAAGGTTGCCTTATGTACATTCTGCAAGTGTATTTTACACTTCAAAAGTGTTTATTTATTTTTGACTTAAATTCCCTGACAGGTCATTCACAGAAGCTCAAATAAATGGGAGCTTGCTCACTCCTAAAAACAAGTGGTAGAAAAGATAGCCTTTAAAATTGTCAAGCTGTTGGTTCAATAGCTGCGAGCTCTACCTGGAAATAGACTCAACCAACACCAATAAAATACAATCCCTCTTCATAAAATGTGCAATTCTTGACATGCATACTTCTGGAACATTAAATGTGTATCACTGCACCCAGGCATTTTAGTATTTTTAGCCAAATAATTGCTTCTCTTTTATTCTCAATACACTGCATGTACCAAATCTCTGGGGCAATATGGGGCAGTATTTAGTTAATGAAGGCAGTTACTTTTGAAAACTTGGTAACACTTTAGTATGGGGAACATACAGTATGAACCATTAATTAGTTGCTTATTAACATAATGTTAGGGGTTAAGGGTAAGGGTTAGGTTCACGGTTAGGGGTTGGGGTAGGGTTAGTGTAAGGGTTAGTCTCATGGTTGGGGTTGAGATTCGGGTTAAGGTTAGGGATGACTCTTAGTTAATGGCTTATTGGTTTTATACTCAAAAACTCCTTTGTCCCACATGCCATTAGACTGTACAACTCCTCTCTGGGGGGAGGGAGGGTACTAGGATGACAGGAGATGCAAAACACTAACAGTGCAATACTTTTCCATAACATGGTCACTACTGCCTAGTTTCTTTTGTTATATTGTTGTTTTACTGTTATATTTTTATTCTCAATGTTGCTTTTTATTTTTGTTCTTATTGTAATAGTTTTCTATTTTGTTTCCATTTATACCCTCATTATTTACTTCTTACTTTTTAAATTCGATCTCAATTCTGTACACTGCTGCTGTAATTTTAGTTTTCCTTTAGTGAACTCTCCTGAAGGAATCAATAAAGTACTATCTACCTATCTATCTAACTGTAATAACAAGGACTTTGGTGCGGTTTGTTTTCCCGTGGTGCAAAGCGACTCAACTGGACAGGACGTGAAGGTAATGACGTCTTTTAATTAATCCATCAAAACGTGAAAACAAAAGGCACTCACAGCGGAAGTATAAAACTTGGCTAAGAAAACAAAAAATTACTATAACGTAAACTATGGACATGAAAGCATGAACTAAAAAACTCACTAAACTGTGGCTTGAATAAACAAACAAAAACAAAAAACTTACGTGGCAAGAAAAGAGCAGCATAAACTATGACCTGGACAGAGTACTCAGAGTGTCAAGAGTGCAGAGCATGAATGTGATGTTGCCAGGCTGGCTGCCTGGCAACTATAGGCTCAAATAGTGGTGACGTGATTCACAACAGGTGCGTGAGTCCAAATGAATCAGGTGCATGACATGAGGACAGGTGAAAACTAATGGGTTTTCATGGAAACAAAACAGGGAGAGAAAAAACAAGAACCAACAAAATCCAAAAACCAAACAGAACATACCCAAACTAAACATGATCACCAAGACATGGCACTATCCATCCATCTATCCATCTATCTATCTATCTATCTATCTATCTATCTATCTATCTATCTATCTATCTATCTATCTATCTATCTATCTATCTATCTATCTATCTATCTATCTATCTATCTATCCATCATGACAAGGACTTTGGTGCGGTTTGTTTTCCCGTGGTGCAAAGCGACTCAACTGGACAGGACGTGAAGGCAATGATGTCTTTTAATTAATCTATCAAAAAGTGAAAACAAAAGGCGCTCACAGCGGAAGTATAAAACTTGGCTAAGAAAACAAAAACTATTACTATAACGTAAACTATGGACGGCCCTGCGATGAAGTGGCGACTTGTCCAGAGTGTACCCCGCCTTCCGCCCGATTGTAGCTGAGATAGGCGCCAGCGCCCCCCGCGACCCTGAAAGGGAATAAGTGGTAGGCAATGGATGGATGGAAACTATGGACATGAAAACATGAACTAAAAAAAACTCACTAAAAAGTGGCTTGAATAAACAAAACAAAAAAATACTCACGTGGCAAGAAAAGAGATAAATAAACTATGACCTGGACAGAGTACTCAGAGTGTCAAGAGTGCAGAGCATGAATGTGATGTCGCCAGGCTGACTGCCTGGCAACTATAGGCTCAAATAGTGGTGATGTGATTCACAACAGGTGCGTGGGTCCAAATGAATCAGGTGCATGACATGAGGACAGGTGAAAACTAATGGGTTGTCATGGAAACAAAACAGGGAGTGAAAAAACAGGAACAGACAAAATCCAAAAACGAAACAGAACATACCCAAACTAAACATGATCACCAAGACATGACACTATATCTATCTATCTATCTATCTATTTATTCATCTATCTATCTATCTATCTATCTATCTATCTATCTATCTATCTATCTATCTATCTATCTATCTATCTATATATCTATCTATCTATCTATCTATCTATCTGTCTATTTATATAATAATAAGGCCATACAGAATAAGGCATTAATAAGTACTTAACAATGACTAATTAACATCCAATATGTAACCAATTTGCAAGAAATTAAGCAAATAATGAATGGTTCATATGTTCCCCATACTAAAATGTTACCAAAAACGTATATTCTCGCCACAGGTTTCAAACAAATCTTTGGGAAAGTGTGGCTGAACATGCTAGTTGAATCCCTGTTTTTGATTCTGTGACATCATCTATAAAATGTATTAAAACAACTTTTAAAAGAGAGAGTGTGCCGTCTCTTAAAACCTTTAATTTTCAATTATTCTAACCGAGACCTTCTGAAAATGTAATAAGAAGCAGGATGGAAGATCTCACCCATGTGATGAACAGATCTAGCAGTGCCACAAGAATGACAATGGGAACTTCTGGCACCCCCATCTGGATTTCAGATGACACAGAGACACACTGCAAAATAAATCAGTGATGGATACGGGTGACAAAGAGCCAAACTACGAATCTTATAAAAGAGGTAAGGTGTCTCATTATGAGGTGTGAAAAGATACATATGAGAGTCCTAAAACGGGAGCCTGGAAGTCTGATGTGACGGCAACGACGAATGCTGAAGCTGTGGGTCAATTTGGGAAGACATCACGTCGGTTCACCCCCATCTTTCATCAGTTGGGAATTATCCTCATTTGGCTAAATTAGCAGAAGTCAAGCTCAGTTAACGCGCAAATACTAATGACATTCCAAGGTTGAAGTGAAGAGTCGAGCATTGATCAGTACAGTCCCTGCCAGTAATGAGAATGGGGGAAAAAAAGCACGAGGCCACACAAGCAAGGACCAGGCCAACAGCTATAGAGGAACGCCGTGCTATAATTCAAGACTGGAGACAAACACTCTTGACAAGACAATAATGCCATGCATTACTATGCGCACGCTTGACCAGCATGACAGAAATCACTGAAGCATGTGGGCAAATAAATAAAAAGTAAAGGAAGTGGATAGTGACAGCAAGCAAATAGGATAAGCTCTGAGATAGATTTAGCAGCGTTGTCTCAGGCGGTAGCCAATCTGTTAGTATGAGCAGGTATGGAGATTTGTTCTGGAAGTTGGATGGATTGATGAAATGGGTTGAGATAAAGGCAGCTGCGGATTATTCAATTACTCACCAGCTTTATCTTTACACTTGTCTTACGAGAGGTTCCCTTCGCTGCTTCGAGGAATGGAGGCAAAGAATAAGGGTGGATCACTCTGGTTTTTGTCTGTATATCTTGTTGAAGAGAGGCAAATCCTGGGATTTTGTTTTTGTGAGGGTGTGATTAAGGAAGGTACACATTTTCCAATAGGGCTCTTAGTGGTAATAATGTTAAGTACTTTAAATTCGTTCCATCCTCAAACGTCACAAAACCTTTATTTACAAGCGTAAAATGCTTGAATTTGCAGCACCATTTTTGTAAAGCTACAGCAAAATGTTCTTCGGCCTATTTTGTCACAAAACCATTGAATCAACTTGTGATTATATCCATTTGTTATCAATGCTTTAAAGGCCTACTGAAACCCACTACTACCGGCCACGCAGTCTGATAGTTTATATATCAATGATGAAATATTAACATTGCAACACATGCCGATACCGCATTTTTAGTTTACTAAATTGCAATTTGAAATTTCCCGGGTGTTTCTTGTTGAAAACGTCGCGGAATACTGACGTGTACGCGTGACGTCACAGACTGTAAGGAAATATTAGCGCTGCGCACACACAGAGCTAAAAGTCGTCTGCTTTAACCGCATAATTACACAATATTTTGGACATCTGTGTTGCTAAATCTTTTGCAATTTGTTCAATTAATAATGGAGAAGTCAAAGTAGGAAGATGGAGTTGGGAAGCTTTAGCTTTTAGCCACACAAACACACAGTGATTCCTTGTTTAAAATTCCCGGAGGTGAAGCTTTCCTATGGATCAGAGCGGTCAAGCAAACATGGATCCCGACCAAATGTCAACCAGCAGTTTTCGGTGAAAAAATTGTGGTAAAAAGTCGCCACTTACCGGAGATGAGCTGAGCTTGTGCCGTCCATATATCTGCCGTCGACTTCCCTCAGACACTGGCCTCAAGACACCCGTGGACACAGCCCTCCGACTATCATGTACTATTAAACTCACTAAAACACTAGCAACACAATAGAAAGATAAGGGATTTCCCAGAATTATCATAGTAAATGTGTCTAAAAACATCTGAATCCGTCCCAATGCAATCACTTTTTTTTTTTAACTTGACTTTTTTTTTTTTTTTTCTAGCCCTTCGCTATCAATATCCTCAAACACAAATCTTTCATCCTCACTCAAATGAATGGGGAAATTGTCGTTTTCTCGGTCCGAATAGCTGTTTTTGTTGGAGGCTCCCATTAAAAACAATGTGAGGACGTGAGGAGCCCTCACACCGGTGACGTCATCGTCTGCTACTTCCGGTAAAGGCAAGGCTTTTTTATTAGCGACCAAAAGTTGCGGACTTTATCGTCGATGTTCTCTACTAAATCCTTTCAGCAAAAATATGGCAATATCGCAAAATGATCAAGTCCGACACATAGAATGGACCTGCATTTTCCGTTTGAATAAGAAAATCTCATTTCAGTAGGCCTTTAAGTATTCTTGGTAACCTTAACCCAAAAAAACCACACAATTTCAGCAAAATTGGAAAACGAATACTGTATTGATGTGTAACTCGTTTAATACAACACAGACTTAAACAAGCACTACATGACGGTAAAAGCACGTGCTCAGATCTCATTTCATTCATTAAAACTAAAAATAGTAATAATTAATTATAAATATAGAAAGAAACACACAGAAGGCTTCCTTTTGTGCCGCTGTCTGTGTTGCGATCTGCTGCTCAGATCTTCACGTGTTTGTTTTTTCATTCTCTGTCTGACCCGTTTATTTCCTGTTTTTATCCATCACTATGGTTACACATCAGTCCACCTGCTAGTCTCGCCCCGCACACCTGCTAATAATTATCACCCTCCTATTTAAGCTCACCTTTTCTGTTCACTCATTCTCGGATCCTAATTTGCCCACGCGCATCAGTGACGACTCTCATCATTCGCATGTATTTTCTCGCTAGCTCTCACGCCAAGCCACTTTATTGTCTAGCTTTCATGCTAAATGTTTTGTTTACTCCTTTGTGTCCTCGTACCAAGTTTTAGTTTTCCTTGTTTTATCCTAGCTTTCACGCTAGCGTCTTTTGTTTATTTTTTCTCTTTACACCAGTATTTTTGTTCATAGACTTTTGTTATTAAATAAATACCTTATATCTTACTTTTGCTGTGTTCTGCTTCGACGCATCCACGGGAAAACCACACCGGCATTACCATGCCGAAGAAGAGTCTTCACAGTAGGATCCGAGCATCAAGTTGTTTTTCCGCGTCGAAACCACGGGAGGAACCCTTCGACTTAGGGTTGTGGTTGGAGCTCATGGCTTGGGAGCAGGAAAGACTCGACTGTGGGCCTGAAGTCTCCTCCGAAGCCGTTCGCGCTGCCCCGAAGAAGCGGGGGCTCCAGTGGAGAGGTCCCCCGCGCGGCAGTAATGTTCCAGCACCACTTATTCCTCCCCATGGACACAGCAAGTTTCACCCCGTCCAGGATTCACCCGTCATTACCGGTAATCCTGCTTGTTTTTTTTCAAATCATTCCTTAAGCTGCCATGACACTTTTTCTGACACAAGCGATGACGTCATTTGGGGAACGCCCACCGGTGACGCAACACCGGCCTCTGTTGATGACATTTTTTCAGAAGATTTTTTTATTGTGGACGATATATCTCAGCCATTTTCCAAAGACTTGGACAGTAATAATACTTTCACACAGTATCAGGACATTTATATTGATTCTAGTCACCCTCAGTATATTGTTAATTGTCAAGATCAGCCTCCCATTACTTTGGCCCCGCCCACATCTCAGCCTATTTCACGTCCTACCCCCACGTCACCTGATTTTGAAACTGACCTAGAAAAATATAGTCCTGCCTGGATGGACGAGTGGTACAGGAGAGTTTTGATTGAACTGGAGCTGGAGGAAAAATTTCTTGCTGCTCAGAACAATCCTCTCCTCATACAGACTAATGGGGTGGAGTCTGCCCTCCTCCAAACCTCCCACCGCCCGCCCTTACGGTCAGCCTCTATCCAACGGGACCCCGTCTGGAATCCGGGTCTCGAGGGGAGGGCCAGTATTACTACTAAGCCTCCTAGACCTCCACCACCGGTGTTTACACCTGTTAAGCCACTACGGCCTCCTAGACCTCCTCCACCGGTGTTCTCCCCGGTCAAGTCACGCCCTCTTAGACCGCCTCCACCTGTGTTCCGTCCGTGCCCTAGTTCTAGTTTTAGTCACAGTCTCTCTCAGAGTTCGAGTCCCAGCCTTCTTCGTAGCCCATGCTCTAGTCCTACTCGTAGACCGACTTGTAGACTGAGTCGTAGTCCAAGTCCTGGTCCGAGTTTCCGTTCTGATTCTAGTTGTAGTCCTAGTCTTTCTCGTAGTCGTCGTAGTCCTAGTTCCACTCGTAGACTGATCCGTAGTCCGAGTCCTGTTTCGAGTCCGGTCCCGAGTCTTGTTTCTTGCCTTTGTAATATTAGTACTGATTCCCCTCGTGGTCTTAGTCCGAACCCTAGTCCTTACCCAAGTTCTTGTCCGAGCCCCAGTGTTACTGTAAGTCCTAGTCTTTGTCCTAGTCCTTGCCCGAGCACCAGTTTGATTGTTAGTCCCAGTCCTTGCCCAAGCCCTAGTTTGACCGTTTGTCCTAGTTCTTGCCCAAGCCCTGGTATGACTGTAAGTCCTGGTCGTTGCCCAAGCCCTTCTCAAAGCACTAGTGTGATTGTAAGTCCTGGTCCTCTCTCAAGTCCTTGCCCGAGTCCTAGTGTTTGTCTTATCACTCATCATAGTCCTAGTCCTGCTCACAGCCAGTCCCCTAGTTCTCCTCGGCAGACCCCTGTGCCTGCTCCTCGGCTGAAGCCGACTCCTGCTCCTCGGCTGAAGCCGACTCCTGCTCCTCGGCTGAAGCCGACTCCTGCTCCTCGGCTGAAGCCGACTCCTGCTCCTCGGCTGAAGCCGACACCTGCTCCTCGGCTGAAGCCGACACCTGCTCCTCGGCTGAAGCCGACACCTGCTCCCAGTCTGGTTCTCACACCAGAAAATGTTTCTAGCCTTGTTCTCACGCCAGTTTCAGACTCTAAACTGGTTCTCACGCAGCACAAACTCCAAGGCTGGAGCCCACTCCGGTACCAGCACCACGACAAGCACCGGTGCCAGCTCCGCGCCGCCAAGCACCGTCGACGACGGGGCTGGAGCCCACACCAGCGTCGACGACGGGGCTGGAGCCCACACCAGCGTCGACGACGGGGCTGGAGCCCACACCAGCGTCGACGACGGGGCTGGAGCCCACACCAGCGTCGGCGACGGGGCTGGAGCCCACACCAGCGTCGACGACGGGGCTGGAGCCCACACCAGCGTCGACGACGGGGCTGGAGCCCACACCAGCGTCGACGACGGGGCTGGAGCCCACACCAGCGTCGACGACGGGGCTGGAGCCCACACCAGCGTCGACGACGACGACTCCTGCGGCTCCCAGGCCGCCTCCGACGACTCCTGCGGCTCCCAGGCCGCCTCCGACGACTCCTGCGGCTCCCAGGCCGCCTCCGACGACTCCTGCGGCTCCCAGGCCGCCTCCGACGACTCCTGCGGCTCCCAGGCCGCCTCCGACGACTCCTGCGGCTCCCAGGCCGCCTCCGACGACTCGCATCATCCTCGCCAGCTGCACTCGGGCCTGCTTTGGCTGCAGTCCCCGCACCCTCGTCTGCTGCTTCCAAGCCTGCTGGGATTTCGGTGCTGAGGCGTCGTCCACCACGTCGACCACGGGCGTGGCCTCTGCGAGGTCATCCTCCTCGCCAGATACTCCCTCCTCCATGTCGGCCACGGATGTGGCCGTGCCCGGGTCGTCCGCCTCGCCGGGCACCTCATCCTGCGAGGCGGCCACTAATGTGGTCTTTTCGAGGTCGCCCGCCAAAACTTTTTCGGCAGCAGCGTTCCACCCGCCGCCGCCACATGATGTGTCCTCGGTGGATTCGGGGACATGCGATCTGGCGACCCTCCACCGTGGACTCCCTCCGCCCTCCCTTCGTTTGTGAACTTTCTGGTTTTGGGGAGGGGGTTCAAGTTTTTGTTTTGTTTTTTTAAGACATCTGGTATCTGTCTTTTGTTGGGGGGGAATACTGTTGCGATCTGCTGCTCAGATCTTCACGTGTTTGTTTTTTCATTCTCTGTCTGACCCGTTTATTTCCTGTTTTTATCCATCACTATGGTTACACATCAGTCCACCTGCTAGTCTCGCCCCGCACACCTGCTAATAATTATCACCCTCCTATTTAAGCTCACCTTTTCTGTTCACTCATTCTCGGATCCTAATTTGCCCACGCGCATCAGTGACGACTCTCATCATTCGTATGTATTTTCTCGCTAGCTCTCACGCCAAGCCACTTTATTGTCTAGCTTTCATGCTAAATGTTTTGTTTACTCCTTTGTGTCCTCGTACCAAGTTTTAGTTTTCCTTGTTTTATCCTAGCTTTCACGCTAGCGTCTTTTGTTTATTTTTTCTCTTTACACCAGTATTTTTGTTCATAGACTTTTGTTATTAAATAAATACCTTATATCTTACTTTTGCTGTGTTCTGCTTCGACGCATCCACGGGAAAACCACACCGGCATTACCATGCCGAAGAAGAGTCTTCACAGTCTGCTCTGTTATCCACAAGTTGCAGACATTTTCTGTGTATGTTTTATGTCCATCTTAAACATTAATTTATGTTCCAACCCATTTACTCCATTAAATTAAGAGCAATTGTGAACTGTTAAACGCGCTTTATAATGGTCATTTTGGTAGTACATGAGAGAGGATTAGAGAGAATCATCCCACTTCAACATCTCTGTCATGTAAATGCTCACTCTTTGCTACAAACCCTGTTTCCATATGAGTTGGGAAATTGTGTTGGATGTAAATATGAACGGAATGCAATGATTTACAAATAATTTCCAACCCATATTCAGTTGAATATGCTACAAAGACAACATATTTGATGTTCAAACTGATAAACATTTCTTTTTTTGCAAATAATCATAAACTTTAGAATTTGATGCCAGCAACACGTGACAAAGAAGTTGGGAATGGTGGAAATATATACTGATAAAGTTGAGGAATGCTCATCAAACACTTATTTGGAACATCCCACAGGTGTGCAGGCTAATTGGGAACAGGTGGGTGCCATGATTGGGTATAAAAACAGCTTCCCAAAAAAGGTACACCCCTTTGTCCACAACTCAGTGAGCAAATAGTCAAACAGTTTAAGAACAACGTTTCTCAAAGTGCAATTGCAAGAAATTTAGGGATGTCAACATCTTCTGTCCATAATATCATCAAAAGGTTCAGAGAATCTGGAGAAATCACTCCACGTAAGCGGCATGGCCAGAAACCAACATTGAATGACCGTGACCTTCGATCCCTCAGACGGCACTGTATCAAAAAACGACATCAATCTCTAGAGGATATCACCACATGGACTAAGGAAGACTTCAGAAAACCACTGTCACTAAATAATGTTTGTCGCTACATCTGTAAGTGCAAGTTAAAGCTCTACTATACAAAGCAAAAGCCGTTTATCAACAACATCCAGAAACACCGCCTGCTCATATAAGATGGACTGATACAAAGTGGAAAAGTGTTCTGTGGTCTGATGAGTCCACATTTCAAATTGTTTTTGGAAACAATGGACATTTGTGTCCTCGGGAACAAAGAGGAAAATAACCATCTGGATTGTCATCGGCGCAAAGTTCAAAAGGCAGCATCTGTGATGGTATGGCGGTGAATTAGTGCCCAAGGCATGGATAACTTATACATCTGTGGAGGCACCATTAATGCTGAAAGGTACATACAAGTTTTGGAGCAACATATGTTACCATTCACGCAATGTTATCATGGACGCCCCTGCTTATTTCAGCAAGACAATGCCACACCACGTGTTACAACAGCGTGGCTTCATAGTAAAAGAGTGCGGGTACTACACTGGACTGCCTGTAGTCCAGACCTGTCTCCCACTGAACATTTTGAAGTCTAAAATACGACAACAGAGACCCCGGACTGTTGAACAACTCAAGCTGTACATCAAGCAAGAATGGGAAAGAATTCCATCTGAAAAGCTTCAAAAATGTGTATCCCCATTGCCCAAATGTTTATTGAGTGTTGTTAAAAAAAAAGGAGATGTAACACAGTGGTGAACATGCCCTTTCCCAACTACTTTGGCACATTTTGCAGCCATGAAATTGTAAGATAATTTTTATTTGCAAAAAAAAATAAAGTTTATGAGTTTGAACATCAAATATATTGTCTTTGTAGTGCATCCAATTGCATATAGGTTGAAAAGAATTTGCAAATCATTCTATTCCGTTAATATTTACATCTAACACTATTTCCCAACTTCTATGGAAACAGGGTTTGTAGTTCAGCATTACAAATGAGATAGCTAAATAAAGGTACAGGTAAAATCAGAATCAGAATACTTTTTTATTGCCATTGTTTGAGAACGGGTTCATAAACTAGGATTTTTTCTTGGTGCAATCGTGCAACATTAAACACATATAACACAGAATAGGTAATAAAATGAGCTGTAACTGAGCAATCAGATCTTGTTATTGTTCATGTCCCTGATGGCTGAGGGGAAGAAACTGTTCAGGTGGCGGGAGGTGTGGGACTGGATGGACTGTACGCTCCTGCCGGAGGGTAGAGGGGAAAACAGTTTGTGACCAGGGTGAGAAGAGTCAGCTGCGATCCGACCCGCACGCCTCCTGGTCTTGGAGGAGAACAGGTCCTGGAGGAATGGGAGCTTGCAGCCAATCACCTTCTCGTCAGCATGCACGATGTGCTGCAGTCGATGCTTATCCTGGACTGTGGCGCCGGGGAACCACACAGTAATGGAAGAGGTGAGGATGGACTCGATGATGGCTGAGTAAAACTGCACCTGCATCTCGTTCGGCACCTTTCCTCAACCGCCTCAGGAAGTACATCCTCTGCTGGGTTTTCTTAATGAGGGAGCTGATGGTAGGCTCCCACTTGGGGTCCTGGGTGATGGTGGTGCCCAAGAAATGTAAGGAATCCACAATGGAGATGGGGGTGGGAGAGTCAATCAGGGTGGGGGGTGGGGGACGGTGGGGCTGTAACTTTCCTGAAGTCCATGATCATCTCCACTGTTTTCTGAGCATTCAGCTCCAAGTTGTTGAAGCTGCACCAGGACGGCAGCCGGTCCACCTCTCCCCCGTAGGCGGACTCGTCGCCATCTGAGATACATACATGTATCTCGGATGGCGGAAAAATACATGTGAACTCGGAAATGAAGACGCCGGAGAGTACCGAAACGTTTATATCCCACATTATCTGGGAGGCTTAGCACTGTAGACAAGAACCGGAAGGCTCAAAAGAGGCTGACAATTGTGCTGTTAGTGTTATGTACGGCAGGGGAAGGAGACAACGTAACGGCAGGAATCAGTTAAATAGCTTTATTGAAACTATTGATGAGTGTGTGGGATGTGTATGCTACTCTAAGTGTTTGGTGCAAAACGATGTGTACAATTAACAATGTAAATATTACCAGGGTTTGTTTCAAGTGCATGTTGGATGAATCCTTCGTCAGACCGGAGGGGCAAGGCGAAAAGTCAGTCCGTGGGCGGGCAAACGGTCGGGGGCGGGGGTGAAGCAACGAGGTCTGTGTCCAGCAGGGGTCGAAGATCGAGGGAGGCAGTCCAAAATCACATAAAGGACATAAGACACGGGAACTGGAACGTCACAGAGAGAACCATTACGCAGAAAGGAAGCCAGAGACAGGATGCTTACTACAAGGAGTCAACTATGTTCCGGCGATGGATCTTCGGGTCCGCTGGTATTCATACTGTCTGTCCTCATTAGTACCAGTTGCGCTGATTACAGATTACCTGGAGCTTTGCTAGCGCGTAGGCGCGATGCCGCCAGAGCGCGCAGGGGCATGACCCGGTACGCATCTAGTGAAGGTGCCAGCCAAGTTTGCAGCAGACGGCATGAGGGATTGCACATGAGCCGTGACAGTTAGAGCATTAAAAACTTGATATGTTGTTACAAATTTATGTCCCTGTTTCGTCTGCACAAGAAACCAACATGAATTGTTAATCAGTTGACATGTGCATTCGAGCACTGCTCAGAGACCAAATTGATTGGCCAAAATGATGCCGATTGGCCAAAAAGGTGGAGAACAAAAGTTGACAAAGTTGTGAGGCTGCACATAATTTGTGGAGAATAGCTGAATTTGCGCCATCGCAAATTCCTGCACGGACTGTGCGGTGGTTCCTGGCTCATGGATTCCCCTGACACCGGCAGACCTTCACTGGAGCCCGGAAGTCTGGTTTTAGCATTTTTGTATTGCTGCACATACACACCGGGACAGCACTCTGTTCCGTAACTTTTCAGTATTTTCTTGCTGTTTAAACACACCGCGACAGCACTCTGCTCCGCAACCTTTTCAGTCTTTTCTTCGGTGTCGTTTCTTTCAGCTCTCTTCCTCTCTCTCCAGCTTTGTCCAGCGTGTCCGTCCATTGTCTGCCCGAGTGCCGTACCATGGCTCTGGCCGCTACTGATAAGAACAACAGGTGATTAGATGATCAGCCCCAGCTGGGGCAACCTAATCATCCGCCAGCTGTGCTTCGAAGCCAGTCCCATACACACCCCATTCCGCAGCAGGCGTGCAAACCAAGTCCCCCTCCACGGACTGATTTTAAATGCATCGGTATATTGTCAGAAACATTCAAATTATCAAATGTCAAGAGTAGTGTTGTAACGATACCAATATGTTGGAGACCACAAAAAAAAATGCATTATTGGCTTTATTTTAACAAAAAATCTTAGAGTACATTAAACATATGTTTCTTATTGCAGTTAAGTCCTTACATACAATTGTGAACATACTTGAAAACTTGTCTTTAAGTCGTAAGTAAAACAACAAAGGCTCCTTATTAGTCTGCTGAAGTATGTAGTAACATATTGTCATTTATCATTCTATTATTTTGTCAAAATTATTCAGGAAAATGGTGGAAAATTAATTGCAAGATCACACACTGGTCATATTCAAAGTCCTCGTGTGTCCAGGGACATATTTCCTGAGTTTATAAACATAACATAAATGTAAAAAAAAAATGAAATAAGATGTTGACATGCCAAAAAATATCGACGTAATCATAGTAGTATTGACTTGACACGCGCCTGTACTTGGTATCATTACTCTGGATGCTAGGAGTAGATCCACCAATGGCATTTGTTTATATTTTGACACCGGTGCGCTATGGTGTTTTTCATCAGTTTATAAACATAATATACATTCAAAAAAAACAAAAGAAGATGTTGTGATGCCAAAAAATATTGACGTAATCATAGTAGTATCGACTAGATATGTAGCTGTACTTGATATCATTATAGTAGATGGCAGGTGTAGATCCACCAATGGTGTTTGTTTACATTTTGATGCCAGTGAGCTACGGTGTGTAGTGAAGCATGTTTAGCTATTCCTCGTCCCACAGGGATCATACTTGTAAGAAACTTACTTTGTCGCCATGGAGGCGAAGATTAGAGATGTACGTTAGCTGCTAGCTAGCTAGCTATGTCTTAAAGCACCTATTCCTGAGGGCGTTTCAATGTTATAACTTCACCTTTATCGTTAGTTTTTAAGCCATAATGCATCCATTCTTTCTTTTCTGTCTACACACTGTGTCTGTTTGTAAGTACTCCGTGATTGTGTGCCGCCGGACATGCTCGTCTGCTCGTAAACCAGCAATGTCATGACGCAACATCGACGCGGGGGTGTGCGGGACAGGTACGTTTCAGAGACTGTATTGTAATGAAAATTATTTATTAGTATCGCGGTACTACAGTATACTAATACTGGTATACCGTACAACCCTAGTCGAGGGCCATCCCATGCTAAATTAGGGCCCTAACACAAAAATGTTCAAAATTAATTTATACCAAAAAAAATGTATACATTTTAAATCAATCTTGAATTTTATTTGATGCCTTTTTGCTCTAAAACAAATTCATATTAAATAAAAAAAAAAATCTGTAATGTATTAGTTTCATTTAAAATAACACATTTAATAGCATATGTTCCTGGCATAACCCCGTCCGGGATGAGTTCTCTGTATGTACATTTATCAGCACAACACTAACGCTATGCATCACGGGACAAGATGGGGCAACAACTATGTTTGCGGTAAAATTTCATAAAGCATATAGTCATTCATTGATTTACATTTTACATGTGCAACGCGGGACCCACATAGGACCCTACAAACAATGCGCATGTTGCCAATGGTGGGGCTTCTTTAAAGAGAAAGTTACTAAAGGTGCGCCAGCTTATATTGTTTCTCATATTGTGCCATTTTTTATGTTTTATATAGTGTAGTGACAATTGGCTTTAATCCAAATGAAAACACAATTGACATGTAAATGTGTCATGTCTGCTGATCATGTTTTTGTTTGGCCTTGTGCAGTTTGACCTTTGGACTCTTAAGTTCCTGTTTTTTCACTCCCTGTTTTGTCACCATGACGACCAATCAGTTCACCTGTTCTTATGTGTCACACCTGCTCTCAATCACCACATCACTATTTAAGCCTGTAATTTTCTGTTGGTCGTCCTGGCGTCATTGTGTTCTTTTCGGTATTAGCTTTCACTGTTATGCTGATGACACCCAACTCTACATGCCCCTAAAGCTGACCAACTGTTGTCAGTTGGAAGCGTGTCTTAATGAAATCAAACAATGGATGTCCGCTAATTTTTTGCAACTTAACGCCAAAAAACGGAAATGCTGATTATCGGTCCTGCTAGACACCGACCATTATTTAATAATAAAACTTTAACATTTGACAACCAAATAATAAAACAAGATGACTCGGTAAAAAATCTGGGTATTATCTTCGACCCAACTCTCTCCTTTGAGTCACACATTAAAAGCGTTACTAAAACGGCCTTCTCTCATCTCCGTAATATTGCTAAAATTCGCTCCATTTTGTCCACTAAAGACGCCGAGATCATTATCCATGCGTTTGTTACGTCTCGTCTCGATTACTGTAACGTATTATTTTCGGGTCTCCCCATGTCTAGCATTAAAAGATTACAGTTGGTACAAAATGCGGCTGCTAGACTTTTGACAAGAACAAGAAAGTTTGATCATATTACGCCTGTACTGGCTCACCTGCACTGGCTTCCTGTGCACTTAAGATGTAACTTTAAGGTTTTACTTCTTCCATATAAAATACTACACGGTCTAGCTCCATCCTATCTTGCCGATTGTATTGTACCGTATGTCCCGGCAAGAAATCTGCGTTCAAAAGACTCGGGCTTATTAGTGATTCCTAAAGCCCAAAAAAAGTCTGCGGGATATAGAGCGTTTTCCGTTCGGGCTCCAGTACTCTGGAATGCCCTCCCGGTAACAGTTCGAGATGCTACCTCAGTAGAAGCATTTAAGTCTCACCTTAAAACTCATTTGTATACTCTAGCCTTTAATTAGACCTCCCTTTTAGACCAGTTGATCAGCCGCTTCTTTTCTTTCTCCTATGTCCCCCCCTCCCTTGTGGAGGGGGTCCGGTCCGATGACCATGGATGAAGTACTGGCTGTCCAGAGTCGAGACCCAGGATGGACCGCTGGCCTGTGTATCGGTTGGGGACATCTCTACGCTGCTGATCCGCCTCTGCTTGGGATGGTTTCCTGTGGACGGGACTCTCGCTGCTGTCTTGGATCCGCTTTGAACTGAACACTCGCGGCTGTGTTGGAGCCACTATGGATTGAACTTTCACAATATCATGTTAGACCCGCTCGACATCCATTGCTTTTGGTCCCCTAGAGGGGGGGGTTGCCCACATTTGAGGTCCTCTCCAAGGTTTCTCATAGTCAGCATTGTCACTGGCGTCCCACTGGGTGTGAATTCTCCCTGCCCACTGGGTGTGAGTTTTCCTTGTCCTTGTGTGGGTTCTTCCGAAGATGTCGTAGTCGTAATGGTTTGTACAGTCCTTTGAGACATTTGTGATTTAGGGCTATATAAATAAACATTGATTGATTGATTGATTTTAATGCCCTGTCCATGCTATTATTTTCATGCCAAAGAATATGCTGCTATTGTCAAGCCACAGTAAGTATTTTTTTTGTTTTATGTCCAAAGTTTAGTTTTAGTCTTAGTTTTGGTTTCCTTCGTCAAGTTGTGCTTTCGCCTTGTGCGCCTTTTTGTTTGTACCTTTTTTTTTTAAAATTAAATCATGTTTTTACCTGAACGCCATGTTTTGAGTAGTCTGTCTGCCTTCCTGGGAGAACGACCCCGCAGCAAGCTGCGACCCCCCCCCATTCTAACAAAAGGTAGAAAGTTAATGCCTTGGGTATTTTATCACAAAGGTGGAAGCCACCCAGAACGTGGGGGCTCCTTCAGTGCAACGAGACAAAAGTAAATTGAATTGTAGGAATAGAAAAATCGTTGTTGAACTGATTTGAGTATTAAAACGTCCAAACCACATCATAAAAACTCTAAAATACAGATTTAGTGTAGTCACTGAAGGTGTGCTAATAAAGCATTCTGGCAATTGGTGGGAACTATTGATGTCAGACTGCAGCTATTTCACTATTGAGCGACATCATCTTTAAAAAGGAGAAGATGGGCTAGGCAGTTGAGAAGCCCTATTGATTCTCAGTTTTATCGATTTCCACCTTTGTGAATGTACGTCTGTTAGTGGCAAAGAAAAAGAATGGTAGGCGCGTTAGCTGGGAGAAGGCCTCTTTCTGAATAAGAATGGTGAAGCGCCGGGCACCAGAGTGAGGTGCTGCATTAACAATAACGTCTGATGCTGCTGTGGATTGTGCTGTACTCCAGACCAAAGAGGCTCTCACTGCAGATGTGCTGCTTGACATGTTCCAGCAGGTGCATTGCAGACACTTAATGAGACCCCGGAATTATTAAATTCCTGTCTACTGAATGTTGAACACAAGAAAATATGTCCAATCCGTCTAAAATGTCCCAATTTATTTTTTTTACAGTACAAATGAATCATGAAAGCAATAATACATGAATATTTGCTTCTAAATTGTGCACCAATATGCACTATAGCAGTGGTTCTCAAATGGGGGTAGACGTACCCCTGGGGGTACTTGAAGGTATGCCAAAGGGTACTTTAGGTTTCTTTTAAATATTCTAAAAATAGCAACAATTCAAAAATCCTTTAAAATATATTTATTGAGTAATACTTCAACAAAATATGAATGTAAGTTTATAAACTGTGAAAAGAAATGCAACAATGCAATATTCAGTGTTGACAGCTAGATTTCTTGTTGACATGTTCCATAAATATTGATGTTAAAGATGTCTTTTTTTGTGAAGAAATGTTTAGAATTAAGTTCATGAATCCAGATGGATCTCTATTACAATCCCCAAAGAGGGCACTTTAAGTTGATTACTTCTATTTGAAGAAATATGTATTTATAATTGAATCACTTGTTTATTTTTCAACAAAATTTTAATTATTTTTATATCTTTTTTTCCAAATAGTTCAAGAAAGACCACTACAAATGAGCAATATTTTGCACTGTTGTACTATTTAATAAATCAGAAACTGATGACATAGTGCTGTATTTTACTTTTTTATCCCTTTTTTAAACCAAAAATGTTTTGCTCTGATTAGGGGGTACTTGAATTAAAAAAAATGTTCACAGGGGGTACATAGCTGAAAAAAGGTTGAGAACCACTGCACTATAGGGTTGTCTCGATACAAACAATAAATCAATCAATCAATCAACATTTACTTATATAGCCCTAAATCACGAATGTCTCAAAGGGCTGCACATACCACAATGACACCATTGGCTCAGATCCCACATCAGGGCAAGAAAAAAACTCAACCCAATGGGATGACAATGAGAAACCTTGGAGGGGACCGCAGATGTGGGTACCCCCCCGGGCGACTGGTGCAATGGACGTCGAGTTGGATCTAGCATAATATTGTGAGAGTCCACTCCATAGTAGATCTAACATAATAGTGTGAGATTTCAGTCCACAAAGGAGAGGGGGGCAGAGCAGTAAAGAAATGGCAGATCAACTGGTCTAAAAGGGGGGGTCTATTTAAAGGCTAGAGCATACAAATTAGTTTTGAGGTGTGTTTAACAATGGCTTGAACGTGGATTTTTTCCTCGACGCAGAGGGAAGTTAGCACGAGCGAGACGTGAGCGTGAGTACATGTTTATTCATTTAACTACTAAAAGACAAACAAAAAGCGCGCACGAGGGCGGAAGTACAAAAACTAGGCTGTGAAACAAAAGACTAGCATAAATGCTGCAAACTACAAACATGAAAAGAAAACACTTGCACTGTGGCATAAACAAACACAACTTAAGTGGCATGAGCAGGAGGGACACTAGGCATGGCTTGAAAAGGAGAAACATCAGGAATATGTGAAGTTGCCAGACTGAACACTTTGCAACTACCGGTTTAAATAATGCCAATGATAATGATTAACAGGTGTGAGAACTAAGGAACCGGGGCGTGACTTGGAGACAAGGTGGAAACTAATGAGTAGCCATGGTGACAAAAAAACAAAGAAGTGCAAACGCAAGAACTGAATGTCCAAAAAATTAAACATAACATGACCAGAACAAAACATGAACCATAGGCGTGACAAGGTGGGACTTACCAAGTAGTATATTGATACTTTTTGCTATCTTTCCAAATAAATGCAACTACAAAAATGTCAATATAGGCTTTATTTTAACAAAAAATCTTACACTACATTAAACACTCACCATCATAGAACAATTTTACAAGGTTAAAACATACATCAAAACACATTGGGATTTTCTTGTAGCACTCGAAAAACAATTTAAACTTGTTTATGTTACATATAGTCTGCCATAATCACGTATTAGGTTTGAATAGAAAACAACTTTTGCTGAGATTGTGTTAAAGGCCTACTGAAACCCACTACTACCGACCACGCAGTCTGATAGTTTATACATCAATGATGAAATATTCACATTGCAACACATGCCAATACGGCCTTTTTAGTTTACTAAATTGCAATTTAAAATTTCCCGCGAGTTTCTTGTTGAAAACGACGCGGAATGATAACGCGTACGCGTGACGTCAAGGACTGTCAGGAAATATTAGTGCTGCACCAAACACGGCTAAAAGTCGTCTCTGTTCATGGCGTAATTACACAGTGTTTTGGACATCTGTGTTGCTGAATCTTTTGCAATTTGTTCATTTAATAATGGAGACTATAAAGAACAATGCTGTTGGTGGAAAGCAGTGTATTGCAGCTGTCTTTAGCACCGAGACACAGCCGGTGTTTCTTTTTTTGTTGTGAAGCTTTAACACAGAGGGGTCAAGCGAACATGTTTTCTCTACGTCAACCAGCATGTTTTTGGATGGGGAAATTGTGATATATATCTTACCGGAGACATCAATGGATTATTCGTCATCCTGCAGCAGCTGTTTATAAGGCAGCTGTGAACTTGGCTCCTCGGCTTCTCTCTGAGACACTTCATGTTCACCGCAGCCATCCGACCTCGAGGTATGTCTTTACAATCTTTAAAATCTCACAGAAACACTATTAAAACAATAAGTATATAAGGGATCTTCCGGAATTATCCTAGTAAATGTGTCTAATTACATCTGAAACGCTCACACTGCCGCCGCCCGGAGCCGTCGCTTTTTTTTTTTTTTTCTAGTCCTTCACTATCAATATCCTAATTCACGAATCGTTCATCCTCGCTCAAATTAATGGGGAAATTGTCGCTTTCTCGGTCTGAATTGCTCTTACTGCTGGTGGCTACCATTATAAATAATGTGAATATGTGTGGAGCCCTGCAACTCGTGACGTCACACGCACATACTTCCGGTAAAGGCAGGGCTTTTCTATTAGCGACCAAAAGTTGCGAACTTTATCGTCGATGTTCTTTACTAAATCCTTTCAGCAAAAATATGGCAAAATCGCGAAATGATCAAGTATGACACATAGAATGGACCTGCTATCCCCTTTTGAATAAGAAAATCTCATTTCAGTAGGCCTTTAAATGGAGAGGTGTCACAACTACATTATTATATGCAACTCTTTATAACTCTGTTATGCTGGGTGTGTAGTAATGACCAACAGGAATGCCTTACTTTCCAGTCAGCCTCTTTATTGCCGTACCTGTATTTACCTACATTACATTCTTCTTCTCTTCACCTTTCCGCATCTCTTCTGTCTCAATCACTACGCCACCTATAGGCTGTACAATGTAACTAAAATCACTGTATGGTTAAGTCAATGCAGTAGTGAACACAACAAACTCCTTGTGCTGATCTGAATTTTCATTATTTAAATGTTCACTTTGAAGCAAAGGTGCTAATACTGATCGCCACATTTGGTCAGGCCTGTTTTAAAGCAGCTGTTGTGAGAGTAACGTGTGTGTGTGTTTGTGTGTGTGTGTCCCTTTAAGAATGGCAGTGTGTGGGGTGAGTGACGTGAGTGGGCAAGTAAGGAGAGGTAGGAGTGGCATGTGCAGGAGTGTTAATAGTATGGTGGATGTCCGGTTGTGCCCTGTGGAAATTATAAATAAGGTAAACAAGTTGTAACTAATCTGACGGCATCGCCATTACAACCAAAAAGCGGAGCTTTACGGACCTGTTGCCGGGTAAAGTGACGTGTGTTACCTCTGACAAAACATCGGCCCCGGAGGGAACGTCTCCCCTGCTCTCCTCGACCACGGTCCGGGAGCCAACAAGCAGGAACTTGTACCGTCACCTTTTTTGTTATTTTTGAAGCCCAAAGACCTCCATATTGCTGTTATCCCTCTTTATTAACCAGTAGAATTAACGTTTTGTTGCCATTATTCCCCACCACGATGTTATTGCTTGTATGCACTTTGTCTGTGCATTTTGACAAACTCAACATAATGCGCCACAGCGGCATTCAGGTGACAGAACGGTACCGGTATTTTTCAAAAGTGGTATAGTACCGATTTCCATTGATTAATACCGCGATACTTTATTAGTACCGGTATACCTTACAACCTGAATGCAATAATACAATATGTTCAAATTACCATTTTGAGCAGAATATCCCTTTTTGTCAAGACCCAATTTTGTAAAAAAATATTCAAGACACCGAGAATCAGGAGCAGAAAATGTTTCAAATTAAATAATGACTAGCAGATTACAAAAAAAATGGTATCATAGTTTGCGGCAATCCAAGAGTTGATCTAAAAATTGTTTAATACAAGAACTCCTCTGTTAATGTCTAATTTGCCCAATTTTTTTAGATGCCATTTCCAAGCAAATTGTGTTGCACCTGCATTTGGTTTGTGTGAGTGACAAGTAAGAAAAGCTGTGACTTGCTTTTATGCTATTTGTAGAAAACTCCTGTGGATGTACTATTTGTAGAAAACTCCTGTGGATGTACTACCAGTCTGTGGTTGCCAGTGTTCTGTTCTACATGGTAGTGTGCTGGGAGGGCAGTACATCTAAGAAGGACAGCTCCAGACTTGAGAAACTGATCAGGCGGGCCGGTTCTACAATCGGAATGAAACTGGACTCACTGGGGACGGTGGCAGAGAAGAGGACTGTGGACAAACTAGTGAGCATCCTGGATGATGCCAGTCACCCTCTGCATAGTGTTATCAGTAGCCAGAGGAGCCTGTTCAGTGCTAGACTGCTTCATCCCAAGTGCAGGACTAATAGACTCAAGAACTCCTTTGTCCCACATGCCATTAGACTGTACAACTCCTCTCTGGGACGGGGGGCGGGGGGTATCAGGATGACAGGGGATGCAAAACATTAACAGTGCAATACGTTTTTTCATAAGCTGGTCACTACTGCCTACTTTGTCTTGTTATATTCTTATTTTACTGTTATATTGTTATTCCCATTGTTTTTATTCTTTTTGTAATATTTCTCTATTTTGTTTCCTTTTAAACCCCCATTATTTACTTTTTTCTTTAAATTGATCTCAACTCTGTACACTGCTGCTGGAATTTTAATTTTCCTGAAGGAACTCTCCTGAAGGAATCAATAAAGTACTATCTATCTATCTACTGTTACTTCGTTACATCGAGTTTCATTCCGATCACTACATTAATTTATATAAATGGGTTGTACTTGTATAGCGCTTTTCTACCTTCAAGGTACTCAAAGCGCTTTGACACTACTTCCACATTTACCCATTCACACCCACATTCACACACTGAGGAGGGAGCTACCATGCAAGGCAGCTAACTAGCACCCATCAGGAGCAAGGGTGAATTGTCTTGCTCAGGACATGATTATTATCTGTATCAATATTCTATTGATTAATACTTGCAAATATGCACTTTTGATACAATTGCTGTGCCGCAGTTGGCTATTAGAGGGCCACAAAAAACTTTCAGTTTTGTTTTAAGATGTGGTCTGTGTGGGCCGCAGCTGTGCTCAATTGCAAAACACTTTTTCACCACTTGTAGCAATATTGTGTCATGATCTGTGGTCCGGATCATGTTTTTGTTATGTTCTTTTAGTTTTGGACTCCCTTAGTTCCTGTTGTTGTGCACTGTTGTTTGTTCTCATGGTTACTTATTATTCCCACCCGTCTCTGATTAATGTTTGCCCGCTCACTTGCTTCCCAAGTACTAATCGAATGCATTATTTAAGCTTGCCTTTGCCAGTCAGTCAGCTTGGCGTCATTATTTGCTTCACGCAACCTACTACGTAAGTCTTGTTTATTTCATGCCACAGTTTCGTGAGTGTTCCATGTCCATAATTCTATGTTTCCTGGGCTAAGTTTTTGCCTTAGCTTTCTGTGTGTTAGGCACGCTTGCCTTTGTTGTTTGCCTGTTATTTTTTAAATTGGATGATTTATGAGGAATAAATCACATCTTACCTTCACGCTTTCGTCCGGAGTTGTTCTGCATCTCGGAGGAACGACCCGCAGTGAGCTGCAACCCCCCGCATGACATATTGACAATATCCAACAAACATAACAAGTCTGGAGCTAAAGTCATAGATATGTTGTGTAAGCGCAGAAAATGGACTATAGTGACAAAGCTGTATTTTCATTTGCACTTAAATTTTAATTGGCAGTTAAGAAATATATTCATTATCAATTTAGTTTATTTATTATAGTACAACATACTTGTATGTAAATGTAATTTTTGTCAGTTATTTAGGAGTCCCTTTTGATGAGGTTAATTTGGTTAGCTCTTATTTTTCTTATCTGACCTAAACCTAAGGTCCATATGTTAAATAAATAAATCATCTCCATGTTCATCTCATTGTTTTGTATCATTTGACAAGGTTGTAAACTGTAAATAGGTTAGATTTAATTATTGAATACAATTCAAATCAAGAGTTGGATTACAAATGGTGTTAACATGTGAGGAACCCCTGCTCTGCACTATACTGTCCAGTTATTAGTATTGTTTTTACCGTGGTAGATGGTACTGTGCATCATCAAATGAGGGATGTACAATATTTTTCTTAAAAATAAGATCATTGTTAGCTTCTGGTAGAGTAATTTCTTATTTACCATCTGACAACACTGCCGAAAAAGTATACACTGAGTTATTGTGCTATACTGTGTTGACATTTTCTTTGGTAGTGATTAAAACCTAGAAGTTATATGTCTCCCTCGGTTCACACACACATTTTGGTCTGTAAAACTTCAGGAAACAGTTAACTTTAGGGGTAAACACAGGTGGCAATAGTTGAAGGGTCACATAGAAACAAATATACCAAACAGCAAGTTCAATCAGAAAGTTTTCTAAACGTAGGAGTAGTTTTTGGCTCCCTTTAACACAGACAAGAAGACATTGTCATCAGACTGACTGAAACAGGCATGCTTTGTATCACACAATCAGGAGGCAGAGTTGAAAAGCTAGGGCTTGCTGGAGGAATTGTTCTTCTTGAGCTCGAAGAGAATGACTCACTTTCTAACACTTGAATTTTGACAGTGTGTGTTATCTTTTCAGTGGCTCATCCGGAACGTCATACGGCTGCGGTCAAATGCTGTCAAGGCTGAAATTTTGAAATACATGCTTCAGGTGAATGTCTTTGCAATAATCGATTCCCTAAGGTGTCTGGACTGCACAATTAAAAACAGTAACAACAACAGCACACCGTTTCCTCCAATCCAACCCTGCACCCAAAGGAATTTTCTCAGAGTAATTCAAGTGAATAACTAAATAGACAGTTGAGTCATTATGATATCCTCTTTGTTTGTCGTTGTAAATTTGAAAAATATACCAACACCGACTCCACAGTTTCTCTGAAAAGTATAATTTAGTTAAGCCGATTTGATCCAGTGAAACTAAAACGATTAGCCAGCTGGCAAATTCTTAACACAAAAGTCCACAGTAAAACATTGCCAACAAAATCTACAGTGTATAATCTGTATATGTTAGCGGCGGCATGGCTCAGGTGGTAGAATGGTTGAACCTCAACCCGACGGTTGAGAGTTCATGCCTCAGTCACCCTGTGACATTGTCAAAGTTTAGTTTAGTTTATTAAGGATCCCCATTAGACTACACCGCAGTGGTGACTATTCTTCATGGGGTCCAGGCAAAAACAAAACATCACTTAATCACAAAACAAAAGATTACAATGCAGTACAACATGATCAATAATAACATGTTTTAATACAAAAATAGCAACAACAAAAAACAATAACTTTGAATTAACATAACTGCATGCCAAATATAAAAAAGAGCAATATAAAAATATAGATATATTTTTTGCAAAAATAAAACAAAAAACCAATGACCTACAATATACACATTAGTGTACCATAGAAAAAGTACCATAATGAATAAAATATGACATACTGATGTCAAATCAAGATAATATCAATATGATAACGATAACTACAAACAAAAATGAATTCAAGCAAAAAATAAGTCAAAAGAAGATAAATGAACCAGTCATGACGTAAGGTACAATCTAGAATAATCTATTTCCGCAATCCTTCTCTTCTCAGTCTATTCTTTAAACCCACTCTGCTGGGTATTGATACCAGATATCGTGGAAGTTCATTCCAGTATGTGATTGCCCTGTACATAACAATATCATCGGTTGGTGATCGTGGTAATACTAGTTAATAGTAGGTAATAATAGTTCCTTAAAGATACAATTCTACAACTTTAATCCATTTACTATAACAGAGAAATAGTATCCTTGAGCAAGATATTGAAATCCCAGTTGCTCCTGATGCTGCGCCATCGGTAGGTGAATGTGTAAATAGTAGTTAATAGTAGTTAAAGGGGAACATTATCACAATTTCAAAAGGGTTAAAAACAATAAAAATCCGTTCCCAGTGGCTTGTTGTATTTTTTGAAGTTTTTTTCAAAATTTTACCGGTCCCGGAATATCCCTAAAAAAAAGCTCTAAAGTGCCTTTTTTCCGCTCTCTGCGAAGACACTGGCCATTTTCCTGTGATGTCATACAGTGCTGCCAATACAAACAAACAATGGCGAATAGCACAGCAAGATATAGCGACATTGGCTCGGATTCAGACTCGGATTTCAGCGGCTTAAGCGATTCAACAGATTACGCATGTATTGAAACAGATGGTTGGAGTATGAAAGTATTGAAGAAGAAACTGAAGCTATTGAGCGAATAGCTATTGACGCTATTCATAGCCATAGCATGGCTGAATAGCTGCGTTAGCATCGCCAGTAAAATGTGCGGACCAAACGATTAGGACTTTCGCATTTTGTGACACTGGAGCAACTTAAATCCGTCGATTGGTAAGTGTTTTTTTCGCATTAAATGTGGGTGGAAGGAAACATAATATAGTTGAAAATGCATCTGCATGTTATCCATACATCTCTGTGCCATGTCTGCTTCAGCACCGCCGGTAAATAGCGTGTTAGCATCGATTAGCGTAGCATGTTAGCATCGATTAGCTGGCAGTCACGCCGCATCCAAATATGTTTGATTAGCACATAAGTCAACAACAAAACTCACTTTTGTGATTTCGTTGACTTTATTGTTGCAAATGTATCTGCACGTTATCCATACATCTCTGTGCCATGTCTGTCGTAGCTTCGCGGTCAAATGTGCAGACACTCCGGCACATTCAATGGGGGTCTGGCGGCAGATTTCTTGCCACTTTTGCATCTTCGGTGCAACTTGAATCCCTCCCTGTTAGTGTTGTTACACCTTCCGACAACACACCGACGAGGCATGATGTCTCCAAGGTTCCAAAAAATAGTCGAAAAAACGAAAAATAACAGAGCTGAGTGTTTGAAATGTGTTGAAAATGAAAATGCCGGCTGTATTACCTCGGTGACGTCACGTTCTGACGTCATCGCCACCAGAGCGATAAACAGATAGGCGTTTAATTCGCCAAAATTCACCCATTTTGAGTTCGGAAATCGGTTAAAAAAATATATGGTCTTTTTTCTGCACCATCAAGGTATATATTGATGCTTACATAGGTCTGGTGATAACGTTCCCCTTTAATAATAGTTCCTTAAAATGAGCGAAATACAACCCATACAAACACTGCACTTTTATTTTATTTTTTTGTCTGTCATTTACAACACTTATATAAGACAAGAACACTTATATATTTATGTAATTTATCAATTGTAATTTGTAATACACAGTACAGCAAATTCAAGGTGGCTAACAATAAAGCTAATGGGAGTCAATTGCGCCGATAAAGCCCTCTAAAAAAACATCCATAAACCACAATTACATGTTATGACCTGAATATTAACAACATATTAGTGATATTATTTATATAAGCGTGAAATGTAATATTTTACAAGACGCATTGCATCAATGTGTGATTGTCAGAGGTAGTTCACTAATGTTATTGCACACATTACCACTGGTACCATTCTGCGGTACTATTAAAAGATCAAAGAAAAACACACTGAGATGGGGTCTTACATGATCTGTTTGATGATTAGAACTAACCTTTGTTTGAGGAATAAAGTACAGTGCAACAGTCTTTGACCACTACTATTTTTTTGCACCAATTTGAAAAGCAATCAGGCGGGTTTAGCACGTTTACACAGAAATACATCAACAACTTTCATTAAAAAAGTGGCACACTGACCAAAGAAGCATGTATTGGATTTTGGTGAGGATCAAAGTAACGACCATCTCCCGAGAAGTGTCTTTTTGAACCAGGAATGAGCCTTTTTGACGGCAGTGTTAATTTTGACAGCAAAATTTGATTTTGTTTTATTCATAGTCTTTTGATTAAAATGTAATTTAGTTTTAGTCATAATTTAGTTGTTTAAATTATTTTAGTTTTAGTCTAGTTTTAGTTGACGAAACATCATAAGATTATAGTCGACGAAAACTAGAGTAGATTTAGTCGACTAAAGGGTAATATGTAAACTTTCCCTTCAATTTCTGAACGTCAAAGCAAAACAGCGGAAAAATCCCCGATACAAGTCGTATTTTGATGAAAATCATGTCTCAAATTTAGTATTTCACGAGTAAGCCGGGTAATAAACGGGATAACGTCGAGTGAGTTGTATGTCGTGGAAAATGCTTACCTGTGTGTGGATTTCGGGGTGATTCGACTGTAAATGTCGCTTCAAGTTTGTTGTGTTTTTCCCCGTAATCATCGCTCTGCATTTCTTACACTGCGTCTTGTTATCTTTGACGTCAAATATATTTCCCCACATGTCCTCTCACCTCTTCCTCCCCGGCGTTGACATGTTGTTTACGTAACTTCCTTACCACGTCGCTCTGATTGGTTCTCTTCCCAACTCCTCCCGCCTCTTCCTAACGAAATGAGTTCCGATTGCATCTCGTCCCTGGCAGACTTTTTCGTCTCGTTTTTATTCGTTGATGTGTATGTCAATACACCTCGTCATCGTCTTAGTCCACATAAATTATTTTTTATTTAGTTATTGTCTCGTTTTAGTGAGAAAAAAACGGTTGTTGACGATAACTATGACGAAAATTTTTCGTCAACAAAATTAACACTGTTTGACGGTATAGCTCAGTTGGTAAAGTGGCTTTGCCCAGCAATTTGAGGGTTCCAGGTTCGATCCCTGCTTCTGCCATCCTAGTCAATGCCGTTGTGTCCTTGGGCAAGATACTTTACCCACCTGCTCCCAGTGCCACGCACACTGGTTTAAATGTAACTTAGATATTGGTTTTCACTATGTAAAGCACTTTGAGTCTATATAAATACAATTAACTCACTTTATTTTTTCAAATTTGTTATCAGTTCAGCTCTACTAAGTGAAATATTGCTGGTATTTGACTCTGCACTGTAGTCTATTAGATGTTTACCAGAAACATGTGGTTAAATTACACATTGTATCACTCAAGTAGTGCTTCATTAAATGCACCACAACATTAAATTAACCAGTTTGGTCAAACAGTGAAAATAAGTAACATCTGACTCGACTAATTTATTATTGAAAGTCTGGTAATAACCTAATGTGGTCGAATGAACAAGTAAACTAAGTGGAGTATAACGGGTCATTTGTGAGGGTCATTTAATTAAAGCCATAAAATGTATTCCTTTTCAATTATGGGGTATGAAACGTGATTTGTAGATTACTCGGCCCAGTTTTGCTTTAATTAACCAATCTTAACAATCACAAGAGAGTGTGTGTGCGCAATAGGTGAATACCACAAGATTACTAGAATGATAGAATGTGGTGTCTGGTGCAACCTAATTGGGTCGTGTTTGTTTACCTAGGGGTGTGCCTGCTTTCAGGAGAATCTGCCAGGATTTGCTTGAGAAAAATGCCAGTGTTTTGATAAAGGTCACCGAGTGTGAGACACGGCCGCTGAAGTTTGCCTCTTTTAATTAGCTCTGGCATCGTGCCCCTGTCTCGTTCCTGCAGTGTTTCTACAACAATGTTCACCCTTCCAGAGGTGCCCAGGACCAAGATGGATCTCAATATAAGACAAATGAGATGAGTGGCAACATCTGCAAGATCATACTATTTTTAGTGACTATTCAAATTCAGTCCGAACAGTTGCTATAAGGATTGGACAGATATACTCACAGGAATCACACCTGTCAATGATTCATGTGTATTGTTCATGTGGAATTACTTTTCAGTCATTCATATGCAAGCAGGGTCAGACGAAAAGAGATATTTGTCACCTCCTAATTCCAAAGGCGGGTGTAAAATACAGTGGCAAGAAAGAAACCTTCACTGGACACTAAATCTTATTTTCATCAGATGCCAGGAACAAGAGCTCGAAATTGTGAGAAAAGGTCACATATTTGTCAAAGCTTTGTAATGAAAGTTGGTTTCTCTGAGGTACGGTTGGCTACACACCTTGGTGAACTGGAGCTTACCCACTTGATCGGTTTTTCACTATCGTCTCTTACAAAGAGAGCTACAATTTCCATCCCTGCACCAAATTGTTGAGGAATAATAATTCTGGCCCACAGGAGACAAAAGGAAGGTAGGGATGGCACTCGAACAAATGGACTTCTTAGATCTAAAGTACAGCTCGTTAGTAGACTAGCTACAGTAGTTAAATGACTTGCTAAGCTTGACACCTTTTAAACCGCACTTTTTGTGTGTTTTTTTCGATCATTCAAAATTCTTATATGAGACAAGAACACATGTTTTTATTTAATCATGCATTCTAACTCATAAATAAACACAAGCAAAAGCCTGCTAATAATTGAGGTAATTGGTTTCGTTTTCTAATACGCCCACAAAGTGCTTAAAAAAAAAACATGCATTAATGTTATATTAGAATCCGAATCAGCTTCATTGGCCAGGTATGTTTAGCAGTCAAGGGAGTTGACTTGGTAGACTCTTCTCTAATGTTCAATTAAAACAATAAATATTAATGACTAACTAATAATATAGACATGTGCTTAAAAATCTATTACGTGGAAGACTACTATGTAATAGAGCAGCGGTGCATAGAGCAAGATGATGTTGAAGCGAGCATGAGTTAGTACATCCGGAGTGACATATTAGTTCCAAGATTAATCTGAGGTTGAGTGAGATTACGGTGCAGGACATCCGGGATGGTGGTCTTAAATGTAGAGCCAAAGTCCATGAACCAGATTCTAGTGTAGGTCCCTTGGGAGTCGAAGTGGTGCAGCATGTGGTTCAGTCAGATGTTGACTGCATCCTCCTCAATCTTTTTGCCTGGTCGGCAAACTGCAGGAGGTCCAGCAGGGGTGTTGTGATGTCTTTCAGGTGGGGCAACACCAGTCTCTTAAATGACTTCATGACGATGGACGTCAGGGCGATGGGTCTGCAGTCCTGAGATGACAGGTTTCTTTGGGACTCCGATGATGGTGGCGCTTTTGAAGCAAGAGGGCACTTTGCACAGCCGCAGTGACGAGTTGAAGATCTGCGTGAAGATGGAGGCCAGCTGCTCAGCACAGACTCTTTAGGAAGGAGGGGGACACACCGTCTGGTCCTGGAGCCTTTCTGAACTTTTGTTTCTGGAAGAGCTGGCACATATCCTTTTCACAGCTTGCCAGAACAGGTGGCGGGTCAGGGGAGAAGGCAGAGGTGGCTGTGAAGGAGCAGGGCAGGGCAGTGAAGAGTCTGAGTGTGATGATGATGAGCTGGGTGATGGGTGTGAAAACCTGCAACAGAAGTTGTTCAAGTCCTTAACCAGTCTATTGTTAGGGTGTGGGTTTCGTGTAGTGGCTGACCTCTTGCAGACCTTTCAAAACTGCTGAGGGGTTGTTAGGTGAGAAGCTTTGTTCTAACTTCTCAGTGTAGCTCCTCTTAGATACACTGATGTCCTTCGTCAGATTTCTGTTTGAACAACACCCAGCCCCCACTCCTGTAAGCGCCCTTCTTGGCCTCACGCAGCTTGCCAAACTAAGGTGTAATCAGGGCTTCTCTTTTTTGTATGTGCAGAAGGTCCTCGTTTGCACACACATGTCCTCACAGAAGTTGATGTAAGATGTGAACATGTCAGTAAGTTGGATAAGATTCTGCTACCTAGGTAGCACCATTACGAACAACGGATCCCTGGACGCTGAGATGGGGCAGAGCATTGGAAAGGCAAGCGCCGCCTTCGGCGGAATGACAAAGTCTGGCGAGTCCGCGGCATCCGTCTCTCCACCAAGATTGCCGTGTACAGAGCCATGGTCCTGAGGGCACTCCTCTGTTGTTGTGAGACATGGACCACCTATCGTCGACACATCAAACTGCTGGAGCAGGTTCACCAGCGATGTCTGCAAAGGATATGCAACATCAAGTGGCAAGAAAGAGTGTCTAACCTCCAGGTTCTGGAAAAATGTGGCCTCCCCAGCATTGAGTGTTTGATCATCAATTGCCAATTAAGATGGACAGGACATATTATCTGCATGGAAGACAACAGGATTCCAAAAATGCTAATAGATGGACAGGCGAAGCAGGGGCATTGCGGTCAGGGAAGACCTCTCAAGAGGTACAAAAAAACTCTGAAGGCAAACCTTAAGAAATGTAACTTCACTGTGAACTCTTGGGAAGCAACAGCCCACGACAGAGCTCATTGGAAGCACCAGTGTGCACAAGACATGAAGGATGTTGAAACCAACAGAGCAATTAGCATTTTGTCAAAGGAGAGAAAGAAACAGAGTTCCACTTTGGGTTCCTTCCCTTGTAGCAGCTGTGGTCGATTGTGTGCATCGCAAATTGGTCTTCACTCTCACATGAGGACCCACCTCGGCAAATGACTTGTCAGCCTACTCATCTGTTGCATCGACAGGATATTCAATTATTATTATTCACCATATAATACGAATTAGAAAGTATGAATGTAAAAAAAAAAGATCACATCTGTTCTTGTCTGTCCTTTGGATTGTGAATGACAGGCAACATTTCCAAACAAGACCACTTCCCATTAAAATATATCTAATATTTAAAATATGTAAACTATTTAATAATTGGAAAATATAGCAAAGGTTACAATCAACATACAACTGTTTTAAGTAAGATTGCTTAATTGTGTAACAAATAGGTAATCAAAAAAGTTAGTCGTCGCCAAAAACAGGAAAACTCTGTGGTCGGCATGCCCACTGGAGGATGAAGCGGCAACATTGTGGGATGGGCATCAGGGTGCTCGTGTGCACATGTGTAGTTTTTGTGGATCTGTGTGTGTCCATAAACCTGAAATGCCTGGAATCCTCATTCCGCAAAATGTGTTGGCACAAAAAAATAGCAGATTGCTATGGAGACGCCCATTATCTTAGTCCAAAAACAAAAGTCAACAATGCATAGGTGTCCATAAGGGACAAGGGGAGGAATGTCGGCGTGGCTCACTGCGATCACCCAGAAGAGTTTTTCCTCCGGCAGTTTGCCTTTGGGCGGGCATAGGGTGACGCTTGACTACTCTAATTGTCCACTCCAGGTCCTCATATTGATTATAATTTTGAACCGAAAGCATTTCGAAGATGTTACACGGAAGTAAAGAGAAACTTTTTTAGAAAACTTGAGACCCTACAGTCCCAATCCCATCAATCGTGACGGGCAGCTTCTGGGTACCTTAAACGCCTGCTAATTTGATGTTACACCAGGTCAACGCTAAATCTGACCAACAGATGCCCCGTTGTCATAGTTCCGAATTGGTAGAGAACTTCGATATCCTCAACAGAAAGAATTGCCAGGCACACGACCCTCCATCTTTCCCACGCGTCAATCACATATCCAGCAAAACAGACAGGTTCTCCAGAACCTGAGTGTCTTGTCAATTGCGTCGGGAGACCAGTCAGTCAATTCCAAGTTTACCTTTAGAGAACAGTGCAGAGAGAGGCTCCAAAAAAGTTAGTACAAGACAAACCGAGACCAAGGGTCAAAGTAGGGCAAAATAGAGAAAAGGAAAAGTAAGCCTGCACTTTCGTTGAGCGCAAACAAGAAAAGGCAACATGAACTTGGTTGGAATTTGTGACTGCGTGTCAGACCAAATGGCTATAACCTGTCGGGTTCCTCAGACGTAAATTCTGGGAGCCATTTTCATCAAATTGTTCATTATTCTAATAAACCAGATAATATGCAGATACAATGTGTCCTACAGATGACACATGTTACTGACGGCAGGTGAACATTGGACTTTAGATTGACATTGTCACTGACAGGTCAGTGTGTGGTTGCAAAATATTTGTCTTCAGCTGAACTTACACAAAACTGAAATCACTGCGGGCTCCAGAAGTAAAGAGAAAGTTTTTTAGAGACGTTGAGACCGTCTTTGTGAAAATAATGATCAGGTTAGAAATATAGGGGTAATAATGGACTCAGACTTGAACTTTAACAGCCATATTAAAACAATAACATCAGCAGATTTTTACAATGTAAAAAACATGTCAAAGATCAAAAAAGTCTTTTTTTTCTCCAGCAGGCTATACTACTGTAATGTTCTCATTAGGATCTCGAAACGAGCTGTGAATCAGTTACCATGCATTCCGATGCTGCTGCTCGAGTCATGATTAAAACAATGAAAAACGACAATATAGGTCCAACATTTAGGTTACATCAAAGGCTTCCTGTTCATCAAAGACAATACTTATAACAGCTCTGCTTGAAGACAATTATGTTATTTATTTATTAATAGCACCTAAGTACATATCTGACATGTTAGAGCCATATAAACTGCAAACCCCGTTTCTATATGAGTTGGGAAATTGTGTTGGATGTAAATATTAACGGAATACAATGATTTGCAAATCCTTTTCAACCCATATCCAATTGAATGCTTCCAAAGGCAATATATTTGATGTTCAAACTCATAAACTTTCTTTTTTTTTTTGCAAATAATAATTGATTTAGAATTTCATGGCTGCAACACATGCAAAAGTAGTTGGGAAAGGGCATGTTCACCACCGTGTTACATCACCTTTTCTTTTAACAACACTCAATAAACTTTTGGGAACTGAGGAGACACATTTTTGAAGCTTTTCAGGTGGAATTATTTCCCATTCTTGTTTTATGTACAGCTTAAGTTGTTCAACAGTCCGAGGTCTCCATTGTGGACTTTTATGCTTCATAATGCGCCACACATTTTCAATGGGAGACAGGTCTGGACTACAGGCAAGCCAGTCTAATACCCGCACTCTTTTACTATGAAGCCACGCTGTTGTAACAAGTGACTTGGCATTGTATTGCTGAAATAACAAGGACGTCCATGATAACGTTGCTTGGATGGCAACATATGTTGCTCCAAAACCTGTATGTACCTTTCAGCATTAATGGTACCTTCATAGATGTGTAAGTTACCCATGCGTTGGGCACTAGTGCACCCCATACCATCACAGATGCTGTTCTTTCAACTTTGCACCTAAAACAGTCCTGATGGTTCTTTTTTTCTTTGGTCCAGATGACACGACGTTCACCGTTTTCAAAAAACAATTTGAAATGTGGACTCGTTAGACCACAGAACACTTTTCCACTTAGCATCAGTCCATCTTAGCTGAGCTCGGGGACAGCGAAGCTGGCGGCATTTCTGGGTGTCGTAAATAAATGGCTTTGGCTTTGCATAGTAGAGTTTTAACTTGCACTTACAGGTGTAGCGACCAACTGTAGTTACTGACAGTGGTTTTCTGAAGTGTTCCTGAGCCCATGTGGTGATATCCTTTACACACTGATGTCGCTTTTTTATGTAGAACCGCCTGAGGGAATGAAGGTCTGTTACATCATCGCTTACGAGCAGTGATTTCTCCAGATTCTCTGAACCTTTTGATGTTATTACGAACCGTAGATGGTGAAATTCCTAAATTCCTTGCAATAACACGTTGAGAAATGTTGTCCATAAACTGTTCGACAATTTGCTCACGCAATTGTTCACTAAGTGGTGACCGTTTCCCAATCCTTGTTTCTGAATGACTGAACATTTCACGGAAGCTGCTTTTATACCCAATCATTGCACCCACCTGTTTCAAATTAGCCTGCACACCTGTGGGATGTTCCAAATAAGTGTTTGATGAGAATTCCTCAACTTTATCATTATTTATTGCCACCTTTCCCAACTTCTTTGTCGCGTGTTGCTGGCATCAAATTCTAAAGTTAATGATTATTTGCAAAATAAAGAAATTGTTTATCAGTTTGAACATCAAATATGTTGTCTTTGTAGCATATTCAACTGAATATGGGTTGAAAATTATTTGCAAATCATTGTATTCCGTTTATATTAACATCTAAAACAATTTCCTAACAGGGTGTGGCTCCTGCTGGTGCTCAGAATCAGAATCAAACATGGTGAGGCTTTGTGTTTAGTTTTATACTCCTAAAACCTGGAAGAATCTTACAGAAGATGTTAGACAGGCCTCGACTTCGGCAATGTTAAAATCCACTTCTCTTAATCAGTGTATAGAACAACTGTAAATATTTGAATGGACATAATTCATGATTATTTTTAGGATGATTTTATTCTTGTTAATGGTTTTATTTGCCTCCTTGTAATGTCATGCCTCCATAAAGCACTTTGAATTGCCTTACGTATGAATTGTGCTTTAAAAAAAAAAAAAGCGAAATAAAAAATGTTTTCCTTGTCTTACCCCAAAACTTGTATGGTATGTTTGATTTTTTTTTAAATCATTCAGAAACAACAATATTGTAACCATTGGACTGATCGGCAAGAAATACATGCTATCAGAAACACTAAACCATACACTGGAAGAAATCAAATGTTTGTGTGACCTAAATGATATCTACATATATGTCACCATATTATGTTGTACTATAGGTAAACAACAACAGAAAACATACAAACAATTAAGGAACATTTTTTGTTACAGTCTCATTTTTGACCGTAGGTAAAAAAGATATATGCTGCAAAATCTATCATGTTATCCTTTTTTGCCGGCGAAGAAACGTGTTTTTTCTCTGCCCTGGGGAGAAGCGTAATGCACTTTTTCTGTTTATGTGGTACATAGTCTATTGTGGGAATAGTCCGGTCTGGTACCAAAGTCTGCAAAATGAGGCACGGTGACTTGCTGGTGTGCAAGTGTAAATATGAGGAAGGTCAACTGAAGAAAGGTTGAAGGGTCCTCAACTGGCTGCTGGGGACTTTTACTCTCTTCTGTATCGATTTCTCTGCCCACTGTGTAATTAGGCCTTAGTGAAAGAGAGTGAGAGAGAAGTAGACGAGAGGAGGGGTCGCCTTATGTTGTACAGATAAAAGGCCATGTTTTTATGTTGTGTCAATGAAGGTTGACAAAGAAGAGCAGGTTGGATAAGATGACCATTACATCTAGACGTTCTTTGCCTTCTTGGCCATTGCCGGCTTGTAGTAAGTGGTTGATTGGTCAATTTAGCCATTGTTGACACAGAGTTTCATTGTTTGCTTGCGCCATACCTTGCACATCCCTATAACACTGCAATTTATTTGACTTTGAAGTTTAATACCAGTCTTATTTTCAGTTGCTCAGATTGTTTCTATTGTGGAAGGTGGCAGCTTTTGTTTAAATTACTTGTAAGGGGAACAATCACATTTATTTCCTAATGCATCTTTAATGGTAAAACGTAAATGTGTTATACTTGGATGGCGCTTTTCTACCTTTAAGTTACTTAAAGTGCTTTGACACTTTTTCCACATTCACCCATTCACACACACATTCAAACACTGTTGGTGGGATCTGCTATGCAAGGCCCTAACCACAAGCCATCAAGTGAAAGGGTGAAGTGTTTTGCCCAAATACACAACGGACACGACTAGGGTAGTGGAATCGAACCAGGAACCCATAGGTTGATGGCATGGCCGCTCTTCCAAATGAGCCAGGTCTTCGCCTGGAGATTATACGTTTGCTTGGGTTTCAGTTAGTTGGCAACATTCATAAAAAAAAGTTATGGGTGGATTTCCGGGTCAGCCCGGGCTAAATTGGGTCCTCGGCAGAATTTTATTTTGAGCCCCCCCCTTTGTTACATAAATTATTCACACTTTATTTATGTGAAATGATTTTTAATATGATGCAAGTTTTGCACTCAAACAAATTAATGGGAAATTGTGAAAGTCTATCTCAATGGTGGGTTCTCCTGGTGCCGAAAGATCTTCGGGGAGCCCAGCAGTCAGGTTTAAACAAGTTTTTTATTGCAGTACACACACATGGGGATGGCCAGCTTTCCAACAGTCCTCGCTCTCGTGACTTTTCAGTCTAGCTTTTGTCTGCTCGCTCTCTTTGTCTTTTGGGCATGTGTCTTCTTCTTCTCAGCCGCCGCCGCCGCCTCCCCTCATGGCCTCGGCCACTACTGATGAAGGCGGTGATTATATAATTAGTCCCAGCTGTGGCAATCAACTCACCTGCCAGCAGGGAAGATGTCCGGCCAGGCCTACTCACCCCCCGCCCATCACCCCCACCCCCCACCACTCCGGATGGGAGCGGGAGAAGAAGTCAGCCACGGCCATCTGCGCCCCCGCTCTGTGGATCATTTGGAAGTTGTAGGGTTGTAAAGCTAGATACCAACGGTTGATCTGCGCATTGACATCCTTCATGCGGTGGAGCCACTGGAGGTTTTTTTTGTCCGAGCAGAGGCTGAAAGAGCGCCCCAGCAGGTAATACTGGAGGGCCCTGACCGCCCACCGGATGGCGAGGCACTCCCTCTCCACCGTGCTGTACCTCACCTCCGGGTCCGAGAACTTCCGGCTGATGTATAATAAGAGGCGGTCGACGCCCCCCGCTCACTGGGACAAAACATCTCCAAGCCCACTGCCCAACGTGTCAGCCTGGAAACAGAATGGGATAGAAAAGTCAGGCATGTGCAGGACCGGCTCCTCGCAGAGGGCCTTTTTCAGATACTCGAACGCATGCTGTCACTGCTCCATCCATCGGACCATATCTGGAGCACCCTTTTGGGTGAGGTTAGTTAGTGGGCTGGTCACGTCCGCAAACGGGGGGATTAACCTCCGGTAACAACCTGCCAGCCCCAAAAACTGCTTCACCTCTTTTTTCATCTTAGGAGTCGGGCAGACCGCAATTGCTGCTGGTTTCTCTACTTGCGGGCGCACCTGCCCTCCTCCCAAGTGGTACCCCAAATACTCTACCTCCCTACGGCCATCGGGTTGGCGTTGACCCCCGCCCACCTCAGGGACTTGAGCACCGCCCCCACCCTCTGCATATGCTCTTCCCAGCCGCCACTATGGATGATGACATCATCCAGATAGGTGGCTGCATAAGCAGCGTGGGGACGCAGCAGCCGGTCCATGTGGCGCTGGAAGGTGGCGGGTGCACTGATCAAGCCGAATGGAAGTGTCACGAATTGGTACAATCCTTCCAGAGTGGAGCATGCCGTTTTTTCCTTGGACTCTGGAGACAAGGGAATCTGCCAGTAGCCCTTGATCAAATCCAGTGTCGTGAAAAAAATAGCAATGCCCAGACGATCCAGGAGCTCGTCATCCCGGGGCATTGGGTAGGCATCAAAAGATGACTTCATTTACCTTGCGGAAGTCCACAGAGAACCGCACAGACCCATCCTTCTTCCCTACTAGAATGATGGGGCTGCGCCAAGGACTCTGTGATTCTTCTATCACCCCTAACTCCAACATGAATTTCAATTCCCGAACGACTTTACGTTTTTGTTCGGGCAGCCTATAGGGCTGGTCTCAATGTGACGTTGAATGAAGTTTGTGCGGCCAGGCCGGGGAGAAAACGCATCAGAAAAGCGCTTTTGCAGCATGACAGCGTCTGCTTTCTGGGATGGTGTAAGCTGATTATCACAGAGGGGAGGGGAGGGTTGGGCGAAGCGCTGGACTTCCGGCCCGAGCTCCCCCCTCTCCTCGACCGCCGCCACCATGGAAACAGGCTACGCCTTTTTCCACGCTTTCAGGAGGGTCAGATGGTATATTTGGGTGCCTCCACCCCGGTCAGAACGCCGGACCTCATAGTCCAAATCACTCACTCGGTGCGTGACCACAAAGGGTCCTTGCCACTTGGCGAGTAATTTCAAGCTGGACGTTGGGAGTAATACGAGTACTTTTTTGCCCGGTGAACATTTTCTTAGCTGCGTCCCCCTGTTATACAGGCGCTGCTGACGTTCCTGGGCCCGGAGCAAATCCTCACGTGATAAGTTACCCAACGTGTGGAGTTTTGCTCTCACGTCCATAATGTATTGTATTTAATTTTTGCTGGGGCTTGGACTTTCCTCCCAGCTTTCCTAAAGGAGGTCCAAAACCCCACAAGGCTTCCTGCTGAACAACAATTCAAAGGAGGAAAACCCTGTGGAAGCCTGGGGCACCTCCCACACTGCAAACAGCAGGGGATCCAACCATTTATCCCAATTAGGTTTGTCCTCGTGCACAAACTTATGGATCATAGATTTTTGTGTTTTATTCAGCCAATCCACCTGCCCGTCGGTCTGCGTGTGGTAGATGCTGGACCTAATAGCCTTGATTACCAATAATCCATATAGTTCCTTTACCGTGCGTGACACAAAGGATTTGCCCTGGTCAGTCAGAATCTCTTTCGGGATTCTGACTTGGGAGACAACCTAGAACAGTGCTTGCGCCACACTCTTTGCAGAGATGGACCGCAACGGCACCGCTTCGGGATATTGAGTTGCGTAATTCACCAAGACTAGCACAAAACGATATCCCCGGGTACTCGGGTGATAATCAGACCTAGCTGGGGCAATCCATTCACTTGCCAGCTGGGCTTTGAAGCCAGGCCATCCTGGGCGACCGGTACAATTGACATCGAGTGGCTCTATCATAATATTGTGAGAGTTCAGTCCATAGTGGATCTAACATAATACTGAGAGAGTCCAGTTCATAGTGGGGCCAGCAGAAGACCATCTTGAGCGGAGACAGGTCAGCAGCGCGGAGACATCCCTAACTGCTGCACAGATGAGTGGTCCACCCAGGGTCCCGACTTTGGACAGCTAGCGCATTATCTGTGTTCACAGAATCTGTGCCCCCCTCTCCTTTGTGGAGATGGGGGTAGAGCAGAAAAGAAACGGCAGATCAACTGGTCTAAAAAGGGGTCGATTTAAAGGCTAGAGTATACAAATGAGTTTTAAGATGGGACTTAAAAGCTTCTACGGAGGTGCCATCTCTAACTGTTACCGGGAGGGTATTCCAGAGTACCGGAGCCCGCAGACTTTTTTTGGGCTCTGGGAATCACTAATTAGCCAGAGTTTTTTGAGCGCAGATTTATTGCTGGGACATATGGTACGATACAATCAACAAGATAGGATGGAGCTAGACCATGTAGTAATTTATACGTAAGTAGTAAAACCTTAAAGTCACATCTTGAGTGCACAGGAAGCCAGTGCAGGTGAGGCAGTATAAGCGTAATATAATAAATTTTTTTGTTCTTGTCAAAAGTCTAGCAGCTGCATTTTGTATCAACTGTAATCTTTTAGTGCTAGACAAAAGGAGACCCGGAAATATTTTGTTACAGTAATCGAGACAAGACGTAACAAATGCATGAATAATGATCTCAGCGTCGCTCGGGGACAAAATGGAACAAATTTTAACGATATTACAGAGATGAAAGAAGGCCGTTTTAGTAAAACTCTTATTGTGTGACTCAAACGAGAGAGTCGGTCGAAGATAATACCCTAGATTCTTTACGGAGTCGCCTTGAGTACTTGTTTGGTTGTCAAATGTTAAGGTGTTATTATCAAATAGATGTCGGTGTCTAGCAGGACCGATAATCAGCATGTCCGTTTTCTTGAGTTGCAAAAAGTTAGCGGACATCCATTGTTTAATTTCATTAAGACATGGTTCCAGCAGACTACAATCCGGCGTGTTGGTCAGCTTTAGGGGCATGTAGAGTTGGGTGTCATCAGCATTATAGTAAAAGCTAACACCGTATTTGTGTGTGATGTCACCTAGCCGCAGCATGTAAATGCTGAAGAGTGCAGGGCCAAGAACCAAACCCTGGGGAACTCAACATGTACCCTTAACAAAACATAATATGATCACTATGGTGTGCCTTTGACCTCTTATATGGCTTTCTGGATGGCTTGACAAAAGTCCTTCAGTTTTAAGAGTTAATTACTTAGGATTTAGTTCATTTCTTTGATGAATAGCTACAGCAATAAAAAGATGAGCTAAATTATTGAAATAAACAAATTTACTTCCATTCCCCTTAAATATGTCAATCATATGATGTCTCACTCATGAACATAGAATTAGAGGAGAGCTTAAAAAGAAGAAAAAAAAGAGGATTAGCTGCTTCTTGATTCTGAGTCATTCTGATTCAGTCGTGTAAGAAATCATCTTGACACCCATAAATCAATTGCATTTTACTAGATGCTTAATAAAAAACAAATCACTGACTCATGTAAACTGGAAATACTCCAGACAATTGTATAATTCCCAAATAGTCCAATTGTATGACAAGCTCTATAATGGAGCTGGAAATACTTAAAAAATGGAGGGTTCCACTTCATTGTTCAGCCTCTAAACTGCCCCTAATTAAATTGATTTTAATTCAATTTGGATTGTACAGCGCCAGAATAAAGCAGCAGTTGTGTTCACTGTTCTTTTTGATGCAGCTTTCTCCACAATGGCTAAAATACTTTCAAATACATGATTTTAATCTAAGTAATTTATGACAATATTTGAAAATGCAATAAATACACCGGTCTGTTTTTATAATTAACTACAATAGATTTTGGTTGGTTCCTATTTCTCCTTGCCCTAAAAAGTGTTACTTGTTGTGTACTTTTTTGTATGCAACTCTTACAGAGTTGCAGAGCCACATTGTGGTAAAGATCAATCAATCAATCAATGTTTACTTATATAGCCCTAAATCACTAGTGTCTCAAAGGGCTGCACAAACCACTACGATATCCTCGGTAGGCCCACATAAGGGCAAGGAAAACTCACACCCAGTGGGACGTCGGTGACAATGATGACTATGAGAACCTTGGAGAGGAGGAAAGCAATGGATGTCGAGCGGGTCCAACATGATACTGTGAAAGTTCAATCCATAATGGATCCAACACACTCGCGAGAGTCCAGTCGAAAGCGGATCCAACACAGCAGCGAGAGTCCCGTTCACAGCAGAGCCAGCAGGAAACCATCCCAAGCGGAGGCGGATCAGCAGCGCAGATATCTCCCCAGCCGATACACAAGCGGAGGCGGATCAGCAGCGCAGAGATCTCCCCAGCCGATACACAGGCAAAGATACAAGATTAAGTCCGTGAAGTCTGCACAAAAGTCAGCCATATGTACTATTAAGTTGTCAGTGAGTAACATCTTAACGAGGCATATTAATGAATATAAAATTATCCATTTAACAAGTGAATGCAAAATTGGCCATACGGTATTAAAGTAGGACCAAGTAACATCTCAACCTTCATAGAATATTTTCATTACTTTCCGGAAGATACATTGACTTGAATGACACCTATGGCATGGCCTAAGGGGGTTTCTATCAGTCTCACTGCCACTTCCCCAACTTTAGCACAAAAAACTACAAATGTGCTGACTTGCTTTACGACATACGTTATTCCCCCTTTCCCTATTCGTTAAAAAGATGGAAGTCGATGGAAACACCTGCGTGCCAGCAGAAAAGAAGAAAAAGAAGAAGAACGCTTAAGTGCATTTATTGCTATCATGTCCGATGCTGAAAAACAACCAAAGAAAACGTTTTTTCTGAGGACACAAAAGAAGAAAAGAGGAGGTTCAAAATAGACAGTCAAGAGTCAACCTTGGCCCGGCTTTCAAACGCTGGCATGAGCTCAAAGATGAGGAGGGAGTTTCGACTCATGGAAAATATGGTCTTCCTTCTGGCAAAACACTACCACTTTAGTCCACTGGCGCCGCCAAAATCAACCAAAACTGAAAGTTCTTAAGTATGGCTTTAACCAAAACATAATTTGAGGTCTTTCTTTACAAAGTGATTGAATAATATAATTAAATATTTGATTAAAACCCTTCTATCCATCCATCCATTTTTTACCGCTTGTCCCTTTCGGGGTTGCTGGGGGGCGCTTGAGCCTATCTCAGCTACATTCGGGCGGAAGGTGGTGTACACCCTGGACAAGTCGCAACCTCATCGCAGGGCCAACACAGATAGACATACAACATTCACACTCACATTCACACACTAGGGCCAATTTAGTGTTGCCAATCAACCTATCCCCAGGTGCATGTTTTTGGAGGTGGGAGGAAGCCGGAGTACCCAGAGGGAACCCACGCAGTCACAGAGAGAACATGCAAACTCCACACAGACTGATCCCGAGCCCGGGATTGCACTCAGGATCTTCGTATTGTGAGGCACATGCACTAACCCTTGTCCCACCGTGCTGCTCTAAGACCCTTCTAGTTCTCTATAAACATTTGTAAAATCACATTAGACTGTTAATACTAATTATTAGGGATGTTCACCAAATCTGATACATTTTTGAAGTGGCAACGGGGTCTTTGTCTCTCTTTACCAGCTTCGTCGAAGCATGTTTCTTTTGTAACTGTTTCAGCAGATTTGAATTGCTGTTTTGGGAAGCAGACAGGATCTTTGATCCAAGACACAACTTACATTTAACAAAAATGTTCTGTTCTTTGTGCTCGACAAAAGAAAAGTAGTGAGAATATCTCAATGTTAAGAAACTCGGCTTCGGCTCCGCAATGATGTCTTGTTGGTAAACAACAGACACGCCCCCCCACCCAACACAGCGCGCCTCTTCTCTCCCTTGTGACACAGGATTAATCAGAAGGACGACACTGCAGCTCTCCAATCAAACACACTCAGATCTTCTCAGTTTCTAGCCGATACTATTTAAAAAAACAACGTAAAATAACGCGGTAACACATCATGTAGTAACGGGTACTGAGTTACTGAATATATAAAGTAACCCGTTAGACTACTAGTTACTGCCAAAAATAGTGCGGTTACAGTAACACAGTACTTTGTAACGCTGCCTGTAAAGTATTTCAAAGTACTAGAAAACGCTCTATAGCCCGCAGACTTTTTTGGGGCTCTGGATATCAGTAATAAGCCGGATTTCTTTGAACGCAGATTTCTTGCCGGGACATACGGTACAATACAATCAGCAAGATAGAATGGTGCAGGACCGTTTAGTATTTTATACGTAAGTAGTAAAACCTTAAAGTCGCATAAGTGCACAGGAAACCAGTGCAGGTGAGTCAGTACAGGCGTAATATGATCAAAGGTTCTTGTTATTGTCAAAAGTCTAGCAGACGCATTTTGTACCAACTGTAATCTTTTAAAGGGGAACATTATCACAATTTCAAAAGGGTTGAAAACAATAAAAATCAGTTCTCAGTGGCAAAGACATGCACCTGGGGATAGGTTGATTGGCAACAGTAAATTGGCCCTAGTGTGTGAATGTGAGTGTGAATGTTGTCTGTCTATCTGTATTGGCCCTGCGATGAGGTGGCGAATTGTCCAGGGTGTACCCCGCCTTCCGCCCGATTGTAGATGAGATAGGCGCCAGCGCCCCCCGCGACCCCGAAAGGGAATAAGCGGTAGAAAATGGATGGATGGATGTTTTATTTTTCGAAGTTTTTTTCAAAATTTTACCGGTCCCGGAATATCCCTAAAAAAACCTTTAAAATTCTTGATTTTCGCTATTTGCGATGTGACTGTCCATTTCCCTGTGACGTCATACAGTGATTTCAATACAACCAACATGGCAGTTACCACAGCAAGATATAGCGACATTAGCTCGGATTCAGACTCGGATTTCAGTGGCTTAAGCGATTCAACAGATTACGCATCTATTGAAACAGATGCTCGGAGTATGGAGGCAGATAGCGAAAACGAAATTGAAGAAGAAATTGAAGCTATTGAGCGAATACCTATTGACGCTATTCGGCCATAACATGGGTGTACCTAATGAAGTGGCCCATAGCATGGCTGCCTTATTAGCATCGCCGGTAAAATGTGCGGACCAAACGATCAGGACTTTCGCATCTTGTGACACTGGAGCAACTTAAATCCGTCGATTGGTAAGTTTTTGTTTCGCATTAAATGTGGATATCGAGTTTCAAATGTACATACAGCTAGGGTAAATAGCATGTTAGCATCGATTAGCGTAGCATGTTAGCATCGATTAGCTGGCAGTCATGCAGTGACCAAATATGTCTGATTAGCACATAAGTCAACAACATCAACAAAACTCACCTTTGTGATTCCGTTGACTTTATCGTTGCAAATCCATCTGCAGGTTATCCATACATCTCTGTGCCATGTCTGTCTTAGCATCGCCGGTCAAATGTGAAGACACTCTGGCAAATTTAATGGGGGTCTGGCGGCATATTTCTTGCCAGTGGTGCAACTTGAATCCCTCCCTGTTAGTGTTGTTACACCCTCCGACAACACACCGACGAGGCATGATGTCTCCAAGGTTCCAAAAAATAGTCGAAAAAACAGAAAATAACAGAGCTGAGACCCGGTGTTTGTAATGTGAAAATGAAAATGGCGGCTGTATTACCTCGGTGACGTCACGTTCTGACGTCATCGCTAAAAGACCGATAAACAGAACGGCGTTTAATTTGCCAAAATTCACCCATTTAGGGTTCGGAAATCGGTTAAAAAATACATCGTCTTTTTTTTGCAACATCAAGGTATATATTGACGCTCGTATAGGTTTCGTGACAATGTTCCCCTTTAATGCTAGACATAGGGAGATAGGGTGAGAAGCTCTGTCATCCGGGAGGAGCTCAAAGTAAAGGTGCTGCTCCTCCAAATAGAGAAGAGCCAGATAAGGTGGTTCGGGCAATTTGTCAGGATGCCCCCCGAACGCCTCCCAGGACACACTGGGGGGACTACTGTATGTCTGGTAACGCCCAGGGATCCCCAGGAGGAGTTGAACAAAGTGGCTGGGGCGAGGGAAGTCTGCTCATATGTAAGTATATGGAGAATAAACAGGCTTTTACATCTTATTTTCAAGTTCATACAGACAAAATGGTGCCGCTAATCTCGGTCATATTCAGACGGCTCCTCTCGACGAGATCAACAAGCTGTAAACAGCAACCACATTTCTCTGCCTTTTTTTTGTTGTGTTAACATGTTTTTCTCTTGATGATTCTTGATGATGGGTTTTGTTTGGAACTCTGTAAATATTTTCAGAAATTATGTATTGCAATGCTTTTCACAGGCTGAAACAGCGCATGTATAGGATTTTTGCTGGGCTTTCACTTGACTCCTCTCTAGGAATACAAATATTTTCCCCCGTGCGCTTCAGCCACCGGACAAGACATCATATCCAACCCAGTGATACTGGAAAATACGTTTGGCTATGTCAATTTACAGTGTTACTCACTAATAAGGCAAGTGCATGGTTTAAGGTCTTCATGCTCAAGCCTAATTGTGTGTTAATGAATATTACTGAACATTTCATGCACTTCACACAAGAGTTTCATTAATTGGATGATACCCTTTGGGATGCTTTGTGGTCATCGTTGTAATTGTTGCAGTATACTTGGGCTCTTTGTGTGAAACGTTGTTCGCATGGTGATGCGGGTTTCGTTCTCCCAAGGATGCAGACGGGCTTCGGACACAGCGTGCAGGTAGGAAATAATTTATTTAAGAATAAAACAGACTTTGACAAAAAAAACCAAAGAGCTAGCATGGGAGCTAGAAAACACAAAAGGGTTTTAGCTTAGAAGCTAGAATAAACAGAACCGGGAACAAAAGTCGTCACTTGTTGCGTGTAGCAAATTAGGAAGCAAGGCAGACTGACGGGAGAAGGCAGGCTAAATAATGACAGTAATCACAACACAGGTGCGCGTCAGGGGCAAGCGGCAGGTGAAAACAATGAGCAACCATGGAAACAAATGAGAAGCGCACAAACCGGAACCGAATGAGTCCAAAACAAACAGAAAACACAAAAAGACTCAAAAATCTAAATCAAAATATGATCCTGGCAGCGGATCATAACACTTTGCTTTATGTTCGGCTGTCTCATTGTAAACACGCTGCTATCGATGAACAATGTATGACTGTTTTGTTTTAGTCATTTGCAGGGAGCTACAGTATCACAACTGGGCTGGCTGATTTACCACTTCGATATCTAGACCATTTGGATCTTAATAGCTTATCTATGAAGATAACAAGCGCTAAATAGCGTGTGCAAACATTAAATTGTGTGTATTATTAATGGGTGTTTACGATACAGTTGATAACAATCGCAAAAGTGGTGCAGACTATTTTAGACTTTTGAGGTTTTTGCCTGTACACCGGTTGTCACCTTGTATACACTAATTTCTCTCCAAATGTAAGGCATCAGATGGTCCAAACTATGTGGTTTCATTATTTTGTGGACATGCAAGAAAAAAATATATGTACAGTTTCACATTTCAGTGCTATATTGAAGTGCAATCTCGACAGAACCTATTTTTAACATGCTAATGGTGCACTGTTGTGATAGTGCGTCTGGACTGATCCAGTGCAAGAAAATGCAAATTGGAAAATGTTTTGTATAGGAAATATGTTATAATGAAATCTCCTATGTCAGGGGTCGGGAACCTTTTTTGGAGGAGAGAGCCATGAAAACCAAATATTTTAAAATGTATTTCTGTGAGAGTCATATACCGTAATATTTTTTGAACACTGAATACAACTAAAGGCGTGTATTTTTAAGTAAGACCAACATTTTTGGAGTATAATAAGTCTCTTATTCTTTTTAATAACATTGTTATTCTGAAGCTAACCAATATTAAATAAAAAACTTCCTAATGCGACTTCTTAAAGTAGAAAACGAATGTACGGATTAAAATGTGTGAGAATGTTTTATATTTTCAACATTGTTTTTAACACGTACCATGAATTGATTTACGTGGACCCCGACTTAAACAAGTTGAAAAACGTATTCGGGTGTTACCATTTAGTGGTCAATTGTACAGAATGTGTACTGAACTGTGCAATCTACTAAAAAAAGTTTCAATCAATCAATCAAAACTGTGATTACCAGCGGAATTTTTCATTACTTATCGTGTTAAGCAATGCCAGCTAAGATTTATCTGAGAGCCAGATGCAGTCATCAAAAGAGCCACATCTGGCTCGAGAGCCATAGGTTCCCTACCCCTGTCCTATGTGGAAAACAACATTAAAAGAAAACTCCAGCAGACACCAAAATAAATCAATTTAATATGTTTCCATCAGCATCTCTGAAATGTCGTTGCTGAATATGTCTGTTTTTATTTATGATAGTCCAAATATATTGACACACACACGTATGGTGGATTATTCTATGTCCATGGTTTGTCTTTGAAGCGCAATTTCTTCCTTTCTTACAGCTATTTGTGCGTAGCTGTGCCAGTTTGCACAAATATTTCAGATGTGGTAATTATAGACTAAAAAATGTGGCCCAGAATAAATTTAGTGTTGATAAATCACATTGCGAAAGCTAAATTATTACAGTTGGATCTCGGCCCATTATTGTACACCTTCTGATAATCATATATTCTGCATACAAATGATGATAAAGACATATATTGTACTTTCTTTTCTACTCCTTTAAGCAACACAATCCTCTGTGCATGAGCGTTGGAGATCAAATTTGCAGTTGTTTCAGATAAGGAACATTAGTCCTTTGAATGTACTGTATAATGTGTTCACACTGACCAGTAATGAAACAGTGACGTGCCCGGATATTGCACTCAAAGCAGTCAAAAAATGAGTGAGAAGCAGAAGAGACGGAACTCCACTGTCAAAGTCATGCACTAAGGAATTAAATATATTGAAGTGTACTGACTATACGGTTTGATTTGAGACGCATCACTGAAGCTGTAGCAGAAATTTTCAATGCAAAAGCTGAGGCATCTGTGACAATTCTTTTTATATGCATATGTAAACATATTCACTTTCTTCATTCCTTCATGGATATTAACTTTTAACGATGCCGGTATTTTTTTCTATATTTTTATTCTAATATTTTCAGAATGTGTTTTTTCTATTTTCAACCAAAGTAAGACAAAAGAAAACAATCTCAAGTTGTCTTAATTTTTTTACATTTAATGCCAATATTTTATTAGTCCAGCCCCGCGTCTGCACGTTTTCCTCCATGCGGCCCCTAAGCTAAACTGAGTTTGACACCCCTGATATACATGACTAATGAGATCATATACGTTACTTTATTCATTACCAAAAAAAAAATAACAGAAAAGCACACAATTCGTTTATGCATATGTAAATGTATTCACTTTCTTCATTCCTTCATGGATCTTAACTTTTAATGCTGCTAATATTTGTTTCTATATTTTTATTGTAATATTTTCAAAATGTGTTTTTTTTCTATTTTCAGCCAAAGTAAGACAAAAGAAAACAATCGCGAGTTGTCTTTATTTTTTTACTTTTAATGCCATGATTTTTTAATTGTCCGGCCCCGCCCGTGCACAGGTTTTCCTCCATGCGGCCCCTGAGCTAAGATGAGTTTGACACCCCTGCTGTACAAGATTAATGAGATCATAAACGATACTTAATTCATTACCAAAAAAAAAAAAAACAGAAAAGCACAAAATTTGTTTATGCATATGTAAATGTATTCACTTTCTTCATTCCTTCATGGATCTTAACTTTTAACGCTGCCGGTATTTTTTTTCAATATTTTTATTGTAGTATTTTCAGAATGTGTTTTTTCTATTTTTAGCCAAAGTAAGGCAAAAGAAAACAATCTTGAGTTGTCTTTATTTTTTAGTTTTGATGCCATGATTTTATTAGTTCAGGCCCATGTGTGCACAGTTTTTTCTCCATGCAGCCCCTGAGCTAAAATGAGTTCGACACCCCTACTATACATGATTAATGAGATCAAAAACAATTTTTATCATATTTCCTTGAATTAGCGCCGGGGTGGTAATTAATTTAAAACCTCTTCTCACTCCAGAGCTTACCAAAGGCATGCGGTAAATTTAGGCATGTGCTAATTAATTTAAAACCTCTTCTCACTCCAGAGCTTACCAAAGGCATGCGGTAAATTTAGGCCTGCGCTTATAAATTTGAGTGTGATGTAAGGATACCATCATGAAAAGCACATTTTGTTAAGATCCGTACGCGGATTTTCTCATATTATTGTTGTTTCTGTTCCATTTTCATATGACTCTGCTTTTTAACATGCCTATTTCCTGTTTTTGTTCATTACCATGGTTACTCACCAGTTCACCTGCTGCTCACGGCCAGCACACCTGCTACAGATAATCACCGTCACTTTATAAGCCGTCGTCTTTTGTTTGTTCGGCCTGGGTTCATGATTTGCTTTTCACGCAACGAGTTATGCCTGCAATACTCTCATGTATGTATATTCTAGCTAAGCTTTTCACGCTAGCCATTGTTCATTCCAGTTCTCATGCTGAAGGTTTTGTTTTCTCGTTTGTGCCTACAGGTCAGTTTAGTTTGCACTTTGTATCACCTAGTTCTCATACTAGAGTCTTTGGTTTCCTTTTGTTAGCTCCAGTGTTTTGTTTCTTAGATCCTTTTGTAGAATAAATCTGTTAAAACTTACCTTTGCTGTGTTCAAGTTTGACGCACCCTCGAGGGAATCGAACCCGGTACCACAATGCCACACAGGCATAACACATTTAATATATATATATATTTTTATTATGTAGCATAAAAAATGCAGATGGCCTTAAAAACGCCACAACACTCAATCACCGTATGTAAGTGCCCTAAATAAAGACTCGACATAATTATAAATTCAATCGGATCAAAAACCTTGGAGGAAACGGGATTAAAACTCGATGCTAACCGCCCATAGAATATACATAAGTACGGGTAGTAGCTACTATTAGCCAACAAATTCACTTACCAACTCGGCTTAATATCTTAACATCGCCACACTCTATCATCGCAACTCGGCCCTGATGGTCGGCACGTAAAAATTTACAATGCGTTGTAAAATGTTGGACGGTTGTTTTTACGATATTCAGGAAAATGACAACTTTAAAACATACCGGCTTCAGATGTCCCCAGGTTTAGCCACCGTCCCTGACAGCCATCTTGGAACGCTGGATTATATAGAGCACGATAGGCTCAGGCTGCAGCGGGTCACGTGAGTTCCTGTGTTATGCTCGCGAGAATAAACGTGGAAACGGCGCAGGTAATATGAGGGGATGCCATGAGAGGAAATATGGCTTATTTCCCACCCGTTTTACACACTCGTTACATGACGAGTTCGACCCGGCGGTAATTCTAAGCATGCGCTAATTCTAAGTATGCGCTAATTATTTTGCTGAACAAGTTTGACCTCTGAGTAATTCTAAGCATGCGCTAATTATTTTGCAAAACGAGTTTGACCCGGCGGTAAAACAAGGCATGCAGATAATACATACCCGGCGGCAATCCAAGGAAATATGGTCCATCCATCCATCCATCCATCCATTTTCTACCGCTTATTATATTCATTACAAAAAAAATAGCAGAAAAGCAAACAATTTGTTAATGCATATGTAAATTGATTAACTTTCTTATTTCCTTCATAGATCTTAAAGGCCTACTGAAACCCACTACTACCCACCACGCAGTCTGATAGTTTATATATCAATGATGAAATATTAACATTGCAACACATGCCAATACGGCCTTTTTAGTTTACTAAAATGCAATTTTAAATTTCCCGGGAGTTTTGTCTTGAAAACGTCGTGTTATGATGACGTGTACGCAAGACGTCACACGTTTTTAGGAAGTATGAGCGCTGCACACACACACAGCTAAAAGTCGTCTGCTTTAACCGCATAATTACACAGTATTTTGGACATCTGTGTTGCTGAATCTTTTGCAATGTGTTCAAATAATTTTGGAGAAGTCAAAGTAGAAAGATGAAGTTGGGAAGCTTTAGCCTTTAGCCACACAAACACACGTTGATTCCTTGTTTAAAATTCCTGGAGGTGAAACTTTACTATGGATCAGAGCGCAGTCAAGCGAACATGAATCACGACGGAATGTCAACCAGCAGGTTTCAGTGAGAAAATTGTGGTTAAAAAGTCCCTTCTTACCGGAGAAAAGCTGAGCTTGTGCCGTCCGTACAGCTGCCGTTGACACACCTGAGACATTGGCGTCAAGACACCCGTGGATACACCCTTCCGACTATCAGGTAATATTAAACTCACTAAAACACTAGCAAAACAATAGAAATATAAGGGATTTCCCAGAATTATCCTAGTAAATGTGTCTAAAAACATCATAATCCGTCCCAATGCAATCGCGTTTTTGTTTTGTTTGTTTTTTTCTAGCCCGTCGCTATCAATATCCTCAAACACAAATCTTTCATCCTCGCTGAAATTAATGGCGAAATTGTCGTCTTCTCGGTCCGAATAGCACTTTTTGTTGGAGAAACCCATTAAAATCAATGTGAATATGTGAGGAGCCATCAACATTAGACGTCATCGTCTGCGACTTCCGGTAGAGGCAGGGCTTTTCTCTTAGCACCGAAAGTTGCAAATTTTATCCTGGATGTTTTCTACTAAATCCGTTCAGCAAAAATATGGCAATATCGCAAAATGATCAAGTATGACACATAGAATGGACCTGCTATCCCGTTTGAATAAGAAAATCTCATTTCAGTAGGCCTTTAACTTTTACCACTGCCGGTATTTTTTTCCATATTTTTATTGTAATATTTTTTCTATTTTTAGCCAAAGTAAGACAAAAGAAAACAATCTCGAATTGTCTTTATTTTTTTGTTTTAACGCCATGATTTTAATAGTTCAGGCCCATGTGTGCACAGTTTTTTTTAATCCATGCAGCCCCTGAGCTAAAATGAGTTTGACACCCCTAATATACATGATTAATGCGACCATTTTTTTGTAATTAATCACGAGTTAACTTTTTTTTTTGTTTGTTTTTTGGACAGCCCTAGTATGAATGTGCTCTTTGAAGTGTGCATGTACAGTGGGGCAAAAAAGTATTTTGTCAGCTACCGATTGTGCAAGTTCTCCCACTAAAAACGATGACAGAGGTCTGTAATTTTTCATCATAGGTACACTTCAACTGTGAGAGACAGAATGTGAAAAAAAAATCCAGGAATTCACATTGTACGAATTTTAAAGAATTTATTTGTACATTATGGTGTAAAACACGTATTTGGTCAACCATTTAAAGCTCTCACTGATGGAAGGAGGTTTTGGCTCAAAATCTCACGGTACATGGCCCCATTCATTCTTTCCTTAACACGGATGAATCGTCATGTCCCCTTAGCAGATACACAGCCCCAAAGCATGATGTTTCCACCCCCATGCTTCACAGTAGGTGTGGTGTTCTTGGGATGCAACTCCGTATTTTTCTTCCTCCAAACACGACAAGTTGAGTTTATACCAAAATGGATACATGGATGATACAGCAGAGGATTGGGAGAATGTCATGTGGTCAGATGAAACCAAAATATAACTTTTTGGTATAAACTCAACTTGTCGTGTTTGGAGGAAGAAGAATACTGAGTTGCATCCCGAGAACACCGCACCTACTGTGAGGCATGGGGGTAGAAACATCATGCTTTGGGGCTGTTTTTCTGCTAAGGGGACAGGCCGATTGATCCGTGTTGAGGAAAGAATGAATCATCAGTGAGAGCTTTAAATGGTTGACCGAATACTTATTTTCCACCATAATTTACAAATAAATTATTTAAAATTCCTACAATGTGAATTCCTGTATTGTTTTTCTCACATTCTGTCTCTCACAGTTGAAGTGTACCTATGATGGAAATTACAGACCTCTGTCATCATTTTAAGTGGGAGAACTTGCACAATCGGTTGCTGACTAAATTATTTTTTGGCCCACTGTATGCACTTTTGGTTCCTACTTAAGTCTCATGTGTGCGTGTGTATGTGGAAGCTGAGGCGCTGTCCAAGGTGCTGCATCCAGCATCCAGCCCCGCCCCTGCACGCGGCGTCACGTGACGCGCTCTTGTCTGTGGAAAGCTGGCAGTCCGTGGACGAGCTCAACAGGGGAAGCTCCTCAGTCCACACACCGCACCTCCACTCCAACTGGATTCTCTACATCCTATATATATATATTATATATACATATATATGTGTTCTTCGCCTGGACGGGCCATTGCCTTCTTCCTTCTTTACTGTTTTTCTTTTTGCGTGTTTTTTTTTTAAGGTGAGGACATCGTGGCAGGACGCACATTGAAGGTAAATCCAGTGTTATACTACTTTAGAGTGGAAGTGGACGGTCTCATATCGCGTTTTTTTATGGACATTACTTTAGTGCAGGTTGCTTTTGCACCAACTATAGGTCCCGTACGCAACGTATAGGCGTCAATGGGGCATTTCTCAGAGTTATTTCAAATATATATATATATATATATATATATATATATATATATATATATATATGTATATATATATATATATATATATATACATATATATATATATATATATATATATATATATATATATATATATATATATGTGTGTGTGTAATAATGTATATATATGTGTGTGTGTGTGTAATAATGTGTATATATATATATAAGAGTGAAACTATCGCTTTGCATGATGTAATGTAAAGAAGCATTGGATTCTGTCGCTTTGGGAGGGAAGCAGTCTCACATAAGTGTTACTTATTCAAAACATTTTGCTGCACCGTCCGCGTACGTGCACGCGCATCCTAAATTGTGGCAAACTGAGGCAAACACAACGCGCTCATTGCAAGTAACGTCTTTGCACAAATCCACCTTTTTGTGTGGAAAATGATGCACTTTTGTTCTTGTGCACCCCCCCCCCCCCCTCCCTTCATTCTCACAATATACCATACCAATCATGTGCATTTTATGCAAGGGTACAGAAGTTACAGCACAATTTGCTGAGTGTGTTTCAACACAGCATATTATTAAATTATTTATGCTTTCTGATTGTGGTAGGCAGGAGTCGGTCTAATTATTGTACATGCTTAGTGTGCAAATGTCCCCAAATGATCATATTTAATGCATTTACTGTACCAAAACTGTATTGTAATTCCCCTCAATGGGTGCGTGGAAATGATGATAGATGGTGTAACCGAGGCAGCACGGAAAGATAATAAATTAACTCAACACGAATGCTGTCGGTTGATACATCGCAGCATATTATAGCAATCCCCAGACACAATGGAAATATGACTCCTACCAGCTGTAAGCAGGATAAGAAGAGGATGATATCATTGTGACTTAACGGTTTGAAAATGAATGGTGGATATGTTCGAGTCCACTTTATTTACTGTAGAGCAGGGGTGTCTAACTGATTTTAGATCGGGGGCCAGATGGAGAAAAATCTGCTCCCAAGTGGGCCGGACAGGTAAAATCACAGCTCAATAACTTAAAAATAAAGACAACTTCAAATTGTTTTCTTTGTTTGTTTAAAAATAGGACAAACACATTCTGAAAATGCACAAATTATGTATTTTTTTTTTTTTTTTTACATTTACATGTCACGGTTAATAATTTATTTGTCGTTATTTATATTTTCTGAATGAATGATGTGATACTGTTCATCAGTCAACTCATTGGTGTTAATTTGGAATCAAGATAAAAAAATCATATCGACATCAAATTACAGAATTTTTTTATGTAGTTTGATCATTTGGTTTATGATCATTTGGTTTATTTTGTATATATGTAGCATCATCTACAACAGGGGTCAGGAACATTTTTGGCTGAGAGAGCCATGAAAGCCAAATATTTAACAATGTATTTCCGTGAGAGGCATATCATATTTTTTAACACTTAATATGACTAAATGCGTGCATTTTTTTAAGTAAGATCAACATTTTTAGAGTATAATAAGTGTGTAATTCTTTTTAACAACATTGTTATTTCTTGAACTGGTGCGGTAGAAAACGGATGGGTGGATTAAAATGCATGAGAATGTTTTATACTTTGAATGTTATTTTTAACGTCGTGTTTACCAGCGGAATTATTCATTTCTTATCGTGTTAAGCAATGACAGCTAAGATTTATCTGAGAGCCAGATGCAGTCATTAAAAGAGCCACATCTGGCTCTAGAGCAGGGGCGTCAAACTAATTTTAGATCGGGGGCCACATGGAGAAAAATCTCCTCATAAGTGGGCCGCAGGGGTAAAATCACGGCACGATAACCTAAAAATAAAGAGGACTACAGAATGTTGTCTTTGTTAAAAATTGAATAAGCACAATCTGAAAATGTACAAATTGTGTTTTTTTCACACCTACATGTTGCAGTTAACAGTATTCTGTCTTTATTTGTCGTTATTTATACTTTCTGAATAAATTAATTTTCAATCTATCAAGATAAAAAAATAATATCAAAATCAAATTACAGGATGCTTTATATTTAGTTTGCTCATTTTCCTTGACTGGTGCACAAACATATCGTGGTTTATTTTGTAGCATAATCTACAAAGATACAAATCATTTCTATTGTGACATCTAGTGGACACATTTAGAACAGGTGTTTCTTTCATTCAAGCGTTTCAGGTTAATTTTTATACTTAGCAAACTCATCCCGCGGGCCGGATAAAACCTGTTTGCGGGCCTGATCTGGTCACTTGGGTCATACATATGACACCCCTGCTGTAGAGGCTACGTTGTTGTCGTTGTGCAAGTTGGTTAACCGCTGCACCATACCAGGTGTGTCCTGTTTGTCAATCAGGGGACAGGTGAGGGAGCCAGCATTCCGACAGACAGAGTGGCAAAAAAATATCCGGCAAACAGGAAATGCAACACAAATAAAAGTGCTGGACCGGAAATTATATCGACTGCCATATAAAACATCATGACAGTATCATCAGAGTCAATTCAAAAATAAAACTTTCTGAGGCGTACTCTATAGGAGTAAATATATGAACGCGGGGAAATGCATCTTGCAAAAAGCAATAAACTGATAGCCAGCAGAGAGATGTGTGTACCCTTTGCAACATTGCCGATATAGACCCATTCTAGGGTCTTTTTTTCCCTGTTGCTATCAAAAAAAAATGCAAAATCACTGATATCCAAGGTCTTCATGTTGTATGAACACTGGGGATTTAAATCAAAACTGGACTGGGCCTTTTTCCCTTTTAATGTAAAAAAAAAAAATCTACTTAAATTGTCAATGAGCTGAAGTCTCCCAAGACCATATGGATTGTCTTGGGTTTTTTTTTCTTCACATTTATGTCTTTTTTGTGGAAGCTTCCCCTGTACTCCTAAAACGCTGCCCACAAACGGGTGAACATTTGTCAAAGCTTTTATCACTGCTGGGATTTCTGACGAATACACCACATGGTGACACTGTTTTTAAACACCAAAAGTTGGATTGACTTTTAAAATGTGTCACACATGTCAATGTGCTCTACAAAACGCCCTTTGTAAAGTTTACTTAAAGGGCTCATATCATGCAAAACCAACGTTTTCGTACCTGGTATCACCTGTTTTTTTTTTTTCTGCATTTGGGATACTCATAAGTCCTGCAAATTTAAATTCAAACCATAAAGACGTGGAACTGTGGACCAGCTCTATACTCTCCGCAGGGTTCTTGAGGGTGCATGGGAGTTTGCCCAACCAGTCTACATGTGCTTTGTGGACTTGGAGAAGGCATTCGACCGTGTCCCTCGGGAAGTCTTGTGGGGAGTGCTCAGAAAGTATGGAGTATCGGACTGTCTTATTGTGGGGGTCCGCTCCCTGTATGATCAGTGCCAGAGCTTGGTCCGCATTGCCGGCAGTGAGGGTTGGACTCCACCAAGGCTGCCCTTTGTCACCGATTCTGTTCATAACTTTTATAGACAGAATTTTTAGGCGCAGTCAAGGCGTTGAGGGGTTCCGGTTTGGTGGCCGCGGGATTAGGTCTCTGCTTTTTGCAGATGATGTGTTCATTATGGCTTCATCTGGCCGGGATCTTCAGTTCTCGCTGGATCGGTTCGCAGCCGAGTGTGAAGCGACCGGAATGAGAATCAGCACCTCCAAATCCGAGTCCATGGTTCTCTCCCGGAAAAGGGTGGAGTGCCATCTCTGGGTTGGGTAGGAGACCCTGCCCCAAGTGGACGAGTTCAAGTACCTAGGAGTCTTGTTCATGAGTGGAGGAAGAGTGGATCGTGAAATCGACAGGCAGATCGGTGCGGCGTCTTCAATATTGCGGACGCTGTACCGATCCGTTGTGGTGACAAAGGAGCTGAGCCGGAAGGCAAAGTTCTCAATTTACCGGTCGATCTACATTCCCATCCTCACCTAATGTCATGAGCTTTGGGTCATGACCGAAAGGATAAGATCACGGGTACAAGCGGCCGAAGTGAGTTTCCTTCGCCGTGTGGCGGGGCTCTCCCTTAGAGATAGGGTGAGAAGCTCTGCCATCCGGGAGGAACTCAAAGTAAAGCCGCTGCTCCTCCACATCGAGAGGAGCCAGATGAGGTGGTTTGGGCATTTGGTCAGGATGCCACCCGAACGCCTCCCGAGGGAGGTGTTTAGGGCACGTCCAACCGGTAGGAGGCCACGGGGAAGACCCAGGACACGTTGGAAAGACTATGTCTCCCGGCTAGCCTGGGAAAGCCTCGGGATCCCCCGGGAAGAGCTAGACGAAGTGGCTGGGGAGAGTCTGGGCTTCCCTGCTTAGGCTGGTACCCCCGCGACCCGACCTCGGATAAGCGATTGTGACATACTTTGCCTAAGTTAAGTCAGCGGATATCTCCATACATGGTCGAGATTAACCTAAAGAGCTTCGCATCTGCCTTTTTTATCAGTTGTAGTCCAAAGTTTTAGTCAATATGTTGCTTCTTTGTCTGTATTTTCTTAAAGTGGTGCAGACTGGCTTAAACATGCACATTTTTCTACTCAAAATTAGCGTACAGTTCTAACTAGGGTTGTACGGTACACCATTATTAGCATTGTACCGCAATACTAATGAATCATAATCGTTACTATACTGCCTCTGAAAAATACCGGCCTCCATGCCACGATACTACTATGATAACATAGATTTTTTTTTGGCATCACAACATTTTCTTTTGTTTTTTTCAAATGTATAGTATGTTTATAAACTCAGGAAATATGTCCCTGGAAATATGAGAACTTTGAATATGACCAATGTATGATCCTGTAACGACTTGGTATCGGATTGATACCCAAATGTGTGGTATCATCCAAAACTAATGCAAAGTATCAAACAACAGAATAATAAATGATTAATGCATTTTAACAGAAATGTAGATAGAACATGTTAAAAGAGAACATAAGCAGATATTAATAGTAAATGAACAAGTAGATTAATAATTAATTTTCCACCACTTCTCCTTAGTAATTTTGACAAAATAATAGAATGGAAAATGACACAATATGTTACTGCATACTTCAGTAGCTAAATTAGGAGCCTTTGTTTGCTTACTTACTAATAAAAGAAAAGTTGTCTTGTATGTTCATTATTTTATTTAGGGACTAATTTGCAATAAAAAAAACATATTTTCAATGAACTGTAAGATTTTTTGTTAAAATAAAGCCAATAATGCAAATTGTGTGGTCCCTTTTGTTTTGAAAAGTACCGAAAAGTATCAAAATAATTTTGGTACCGGTACCAACATATTCGTATCGAGACAACACCAGTTGTAACCTTCATCTGCCAGTAGGAACGTTATGGAAGTGCTAAAAACTACATGGCTCACGGGTCGGAGACGGGGGCTTGACCCAGAGGAGGGCTTTGGCACGTAAATAAGGTCGTCCTAAAAAAAACACGACAATTTCTGAAGAAACGGTCAAATAGTTGCTTGAAGATGGTCCGTAAAACAAAATCTACGCACAATTTAGACCAGTTCTTCTCAAATAGTGGGGCAGCCCCCCCTGGTGGGATGCGATGCAATACCTGGGGGACGTGTATGGCCCCCAGGAACATCCTATGAGTGTCATGCAGTATCATGCTTCAAACCCCGCTTTGAAAAGCTGTGCACAACAGAACATACTCATTGTGGCTTGGAATCCAGACTTCCTCATTTAGATTATAAAATAAGCACAATTTCCATCCATCCATCCATTTTGTACCGCTTATTCTCTTTGGGGTGGCGGGGGGCGCTGGTGCCTGCACAAGTCGCCACCTCATCACAGGGCCAATACAGATAGGCAGACAACATTCACACTCACATTCACACACTAGGGCCAATTTAGTGTTGCCAATCAACCTATCCCCAGGTGCATGTCTTTGGAAATTGTTTTAATAATTTTTATTTTGCTGGCTAAAGCGTTTTATGAGGTTGGCGTGGCTCGGTTGCTAGAGCGGCAGTACCAACAACATGAGGGTTCCAGGTTTGATCCCTGGTTCCGCTATCCTAGTCACTGCTGTTGTGTCCTTGAGCAAGATACTTTACCCTCCTGCTCCCAGTGCACCCACACTGGTTTAAATATAGCTTAATAATGCAGATCATGGGTTTCTCTGGAGAAAAGCACTATATAAATATAATTGACTTGTGAATATTGTGCATCTGAGTTAATGTTGCTGATCAATTTGAATGTTTTATCAATTATTGTGGCTTCACGGTGGCAGAGGGGTTAGTGCGTCTGCCTCACAATACGAAGGTCCTGCAGTCCTGGGTTCAAATCCAGGCTCGGGATCTTTCTGTGTGGAGTTTGCATGTTCTCCCCGTGAATGCGTGGGTTCCCTCCGGGTACTCCGGCTTCCTCCCACCTCCAAAGACATGCACCTGGGGATAGGTTGATTGGCAACACTAAATTGGCCCTAGTGTGTGAATGTGAGTGTGAATGTTGTTTGTCTCTCTGTGTTGGCCCTGCGATGAGGTGGCAACTTGTCCAGGGTGTACCCCGCCTTCTGCCCGATTGTAGCTGAGATAGGCGCCAGCGCCCCCCGCGACCCCAAAAGGGAATAAGCGGTAGAAAATGGATGGATGGATGGATATTAATTATTGTGTTACTTTTTTGGGCTAAAATATTTATAGTTTTAATAAGGATCAGCTTTTTTAATGTTGAATTGATGCACTTGAAATTGTTGCTGTTATATATAAAAAAAATGTAATTCAGTTACTTTTTGTTCCATGTTGATCTATATTTATTTATCATACATTTTTTTGTTTTTGTTAATGTGTACTTATATTTTTTTACAGAAATGATGCAATTTTTTTTGTGTGGACCACAAGGAAGTGTTTTACGTGTAGAAAAAAAAAAAAAAATCAGAATATGTCCCCTTTACATCAGCACATTTTAGACTATGTTTACACAGCAGGCCAAAGTGCCGCAAATCAGATTTTTTTTTTTTATGTGATTTTTTTTCTGCTGACTGTTTACACTTCAAGTAAAATGTGATTTTTATCAGACTCCAGTGTAAACGTACGCAATGTGGCCTCGGTGTCACTTGCATCCACACTATGCGACACGCTGTGAAGCCACACCAAACAAGAATGAGAAACACATTTCGGGAGAACATCCTCCCAGTAACACAACATAAACGCAACACAACAAATACCCATAATCCTTTGCATCCATGACAAAACCGGACTATTTTATACACCCCGCTAGCAGCAAACCACTGTAGCTGGGGGAGCATTCTCAAGTTAGCATTCACAAGCCTGATGGCCTGTTGGTCGAAACTGTTTGTCAGTCTCGTAGTCCTGGCTTTCAGGCTCATGTATCATCTGCCTGATGGTAAGAGGCTGTAGAGACTGTGCCGGGGGTCTGTACTGTCCTTAACCATGGCTGGCCTGGTAGAGTACATGTCCTGTAGTGAGGGAAAGGCTGCTCCATATATGCACTGAGCAGTTTTAATCACTCACTGTAGTGCCTTCCTGTCTTTAGCAGTGCAGTTTCCATACCAGACCGTGATTGAGCTGGTAAGGACACTCTCAATCGTACTTCTATAGAAGTTGCTGACAATTTTGGGTGGCAGGCCAAATTTTTTCAGCTTTCTTAGGAAGTACAGTCGCTACTGGGCTTTCTTTGTTGTTTGTTGGTTGTTGTGATCCCAGGTGAGGTCCTCGCTGATGTGGGTCCCAAGCCATTTAAAGGTTTTCACCCTGACCACATCCGTGTCCCCTATGTACAGAGGTGTGACATGATTATCCTCTCGAAGGTGATTGCAGTGGTGCAATTAAAGTGACTTCGATACAGTGCAAACAAAGAAAGTTGACCAGGAAGAAGTCGCTATTACTACAAAATAAAATAAAAGTTGCAACATTTTAAACATGAGTGTTTTTTTTACATGAAAGTAATATAATGTATGAATGGATGTATATAGTAAAATATATTTGGGAGGGTTCTAATCTTTTTATGGCTGTTAGTTAGCGAATACACGGACATCATTGAGATCTACGGGAGCTTTTTTTCCAACTCACATGTAAGCAAATACGCCTCAGCGTCAATTTCGGTCTTTTAACAATTGCTATTCCTTTGGAATAATGACATATTTATTCATAAATTACATATCAACTATTATTAGTGCACAATTCACAAGTGATGCACCAGAAATGTGGTCATCTTAAACTTAAAGTTAAAGTTAAAGTACCACTGACAGTCACACACACACACACACACACACACACATTCGGTGTGGTGAAATCACTCTCTGCATTAGACCCATCCCCTTGTTCAACCCCTGGGAGGTGAGGGGAGCAGTGAGCAGCAGCGGTGGCCGCGCTCAGGAATCAATTTGGTGATTTTAACCCCTAATTCCAACCCTTGATGCTGAGTGCCAAGCAAGGAGGTATGAGTCCCATTTTTATAGTCTTTGGTACGACTCGGCCGGGGTTTGAACTCACAACCTATAGACTTTGCTCGCCTAAACCGGATCTTGAGAATGAGATAGCTCACCTAAAGCTGATGAAAAAGTCACATTCGGGTCGCATTGCGTTTAGACTGGTCATATTTGAAAATTTCAGATTCCAATCTAAGTCGGAATATCTCCTTTTGTGGCTTGAATTTGATGCCAAAAGATCAGACTTGAAGCATTTTGGGGCGTTTAGAGTGGCAACAAAATCAGATCTGTGTCAGTTGACGGCAAATAAATAAGAATTGTTGTTCAGTGTAAACAGGGTCTTAGGGGACTAAGAAGCACTAGTCTGTAGAATGTAAGCAATATTGTTTGAAAAACACCACCAAGACATCTTTGCAGGGGAACCGGCAGGACTTAGTAACTATATTTGTATTACAAATGTCATGTGTTCAAGCCTCTGGAGCTGTGTACAAATTTAGAGATATATTTAATTCAGAGCATTTTAGCTGAATTCCAAATTATTGGGAATTGGGAAAAACACAGTATTGCATGTTTACTGCTAAACACCCTTTCTCTGTAAGATATTTCAGTGCAAGCCGTGGAATCCAATACAGTACATCAACTGAAGTTCAGGTTTATCAGTGGTCAAGTGGTTAGAGCAGGGGTGTCGAACTCAAATACAAAGTGGGCCAAAATTTTAAAATGAACTAAGCCACGGGCCAAGGTTGAACAAATTAAACTTTTAATGGGGACCCAAACAAGTTTTGCATTGAATATTGAAGAAGCAAGGCTTATATAATTTTATAGTGACATGCAAAATAGAGTTTCAAATAAACAATTAAAGCTGCAAGCAGCATTGGTCGGGTCCGCCTTCGGCTGCTGCCCCCGCAACCCAAGCCCTGGTCTAAGTCAGACCTACATAGAGGTTTTTGTTTCATGTCTCTACGACATTCCTAACAGAAGTTACAAGCAGTTTTGTCTGTGTTTTTTCCTAGGGGTTGCTAGAGCGCAATTTTGACTTTTGGGGTTGGTTTTTTATTAGATGGATATTTTTGCCAGTCCTGATGTGTGTGTAAAATTTGGTGAGTTGTGAAGCATGTTAAGGGGGTTAAATTACAGATTGGCGTTTCTGGATGTTGTTGATAAATGGCTTTCGCTTTGCATAGTAGAGCTTTAACTTGCACTTTGAAGCATTTTAAGGGGGTCAAATTATAGCTCAAAGAGGCAAAATAAACAATAATAATAATTAAAAACTATCAATGGCATATCAAATTATATATTGTAGCGTCCCAGAGGTGTTAGCGCTGCAAGGGTTTCTGAGTATTTCTTCTGTTGTGTTTATGTTGTGTTACGGTGCGGATGTTCTCCCGAAACGTGTTTGTCATTCTTGTTTGGTGTGGGTTCACGGTGTGGCACATATTTGCAAAAGCGTTAAAGTTGTTTATTAAGCCACCCTGAGTGTGACCTAATCAAGCATGCCTTGCATTAAATTATGTGTGTGTACTATCTGCTTATATTGTGTGACTAGGACGGCACAATGTTTGTATGTAGGAAAAGCGGACGTGATGCAAGGTTGTAGAGAAGGCTAAAGGAAGTGCCATTAAAACAATATTGTTGTCCGGGTGGAAATCGGTAGAAATTTGGGAGAATGGTTCCCCCGGGAGATTTTCGGGAGGGGCACTGAACTTCGGGAGTCTCGGTAGGGTTGGCTAGTATGAGGATTAGCGGTGTTAGAGCGGCATCACCGCTGTACAATACCGGCAGGCCAGCTCTAATGTTTAATTTGATATTGCCTCAAGGGCAAAATTAAATTACACGGCGGGCCAAATTTGATCCGCGGGCCAGAGTTTGACACACATGGGTTAGAGTGTCCGCCCTGAGCTCGGTAGGTTGTGAGTTCAAACCCCGGCCGAGTCATACCAAAGATTATAAAAAAGGGACCCATACTTCCCTGCTTTGCATTCCAAAGGTTGGATTTGTGGGTTAAATCACCAAAAATGATTCCCAGGCGTGACCACCACTGCTGCCCACTGCTCCCCTCACCTCCCAGAGGGTGATCAAATGCAGGGAATAATTTTGCCACATCTAGTGTGTGTGTGACAATCATTGGTACTTTAACTTAAATTTTGGGTGAACACATAACCAAAGTCTACATTTAAGACTAATCATTTGTCCCACAAGGTTGCAGAGAAGTGCTTGATTTGTTCTCCACCAACAGTTTCACAGAATTTTTTTTTTTTTAAATGCTTACATTTAAATTAGGGTCTCGATTGATCACATGTTGGCCGAAGTCAACTCGCAGATATTGTATTAATATTGCATACATGTTTTTTCTTCTTGTTGTTATTAACAAATGTCATGCGTTCAAACCTCTGGAGCTTTGTACGAATTTAGAGATACATTTAATCCAGAGCATTTTAGCTGAATTCCAGATTTTCCATGCTGACATCATACTGTAGTATTTAAAGCTTTAGACCAGGGGTCACCAACGGGGTGCCCGCAGGCACCAGGTCGCCCGTAAGGACCAGATGAGTCACCCACTGGCCTGTTCTAAAAATAGCTCAAATAGCAGCACTTACCAGTGAGCTGCCTCTATTTTTTAAAATTTTATTTGTTTACTAGCAAGCTGGTCTCGCTTTGCTCGACATTTTTAATTCTAAGACGGACAAAACTCAAATAGAATTTGAAAATCCTGGTCTTCACTTGTTTAAATAAAATCATAATTTTTTTTACTTTGCTTCTTAAAACTTTCAGAAAGACAATTTGAGAGAAAAAAAATACAACCTTGAAAATGATCGTAGGATTTTTAAACACATATACCTTTTAAACTCCTTCTTCTTTCCTGACAATTTAAATCAATGTTCAAGTTTTTTTTTTTTTTTTATTATTGGAAAGAATAATAAATACATTTTAATTTAATTATTTTAGCTTCTGTTTTTTCGACGAATATTTGTGAAATGTTTCTTCAAACTTATTATGATTTAAAATTCCCAAAAAATATTCTGGCAAATCTGGAAAATCTGTAGAATCAAATTTAAATCTTATTTCAAAGTCTTTTGAATTTATTTTAAAATGTTTGTTCTGGAAAATCTAGAAGAAATAATGATTTGGCTTTGTTGGGAAAATAGTTTGGTCCAATTTATGATATATTCTAACAAAAAGCAAATAGGTTTTTAACCTATTTAAAACATGTCTAAAATGAATCTTAATCAGGAAGAATTACTAATGATGTTCCATGAATTATTTTTTTTATTTTTTCAAAAAGATTCGAATCAGCTAGTTTTTCTCTTCATTTTTTTTGGTTGAATTTTAAAGGGTTGTAATTGAAGATAAACTGTTTCAAGATTTAATTTTCATTTTTTTGGTGTTTTCTCCTCTTTTAAACCGTTCAATTAAGTGTTTTTTTTCATCATTTATTCTCTACAAAAAACCTTCCGTAAAAGGAAAAAAAATGTACGAGGGAATGACAGACAGAAATACCCATTTTTTTTATATATGTATATATATATAGATTTTTTTGTTAAGGTAAATTGAGCAAATTGGCTATTTCTAGCAATTTATATAAGTGTGTATCAAAATGGTAGCCCTTCCCATTAATCAGTACCCAAGAAGTAGCTATTGGTTTCAAAACGGTTGGTGACCGTTGCTTTAGACAAATAATTTGAATCTAAAAGTGTAAGTCTGATTTTGTTCTCCAATCTTTCTTTTGCAGGGAACTTGGAGAGTGTCTGGACGGACAGACTGCCTCTTTTGCTGAGCTCATCAAGCCACTTTGTGTCCATATGGCTTATTTTCACTTTGTTAGAGAGGACGCCGGGTGAAAAGCCCAAAGCAAGGCTCTCAGTTACCAGCCAAAACCCACGTTGGCATGAACATGAAGATTAAGGCTGCGGCGTCGACTCATGTGAAACCGTGCATTCGCTAACTGGCGTCAGGAGGAGCTCTTCCATGATCACAAACAATTTTTGTGTTTGAATCCCTTTCAGTTTTTCATTTTCCACAGCCATGGCATAGAGGACCTTGAAGGAGTTTAGACTATTTTGGCACATAGGCAGTATTACAATTTCCCCTTGGGCTATAAACTGAATGTTTTTAGTCCATTAAAAATATATTATTTTTTTTTGCCCTAAAATGAGACGCCTAATTATATCTGGCTCTTTGTCACAGTCAAACCACTTTACATCTTGCTTAAGCAAAGGTTCCTATAAATAAATTCAGCCATCCACATAGATTAGTGTTCTCACAATGGTTTTACAAAAGCATCACAGTGCCCGTTTTATTTGGGTCGGCCTGCTTATTTGTGGCTACGTCGAACTTGGCACTTGTCTGGAGTTTACAGGTGCAGAGGGACAGTGGGCACGATTCCCAGTATGGAACGCGTGCTGCGAAAGCGAAATGAGTTTCAACATGAAAACAAAGAGCTCCCACGGGCTGCTGGTTTACTTTGACGACGAGGGATTTTGCGACTTTCTGGAACTCTTCATTCTCAACGGGAGACTTAGCCTTCGTTTCTCCATCTTCTGCGCCGAGCCCGCCTCCGTCGTATCCGACGCGGCGGTCGATGACGGCCAGTGGCACGCCGTCACCGTACGGAGAAACTTTAAGAACACGACCCTGGTGGTGGACGATGATGTCAAATGGGTGGAGGTGAAATCCAAAAGACGGGATATGACCGTTTTCAGCAATTTGTTTGTGGGCGGCATCCCGCCGGAGTTGCGGTCTGTGGCGTTACGTCTTACATCCGCCGCCATTAGGGATCAGGCGCCTTTCACCGGCTGGATAACAGACATAAAGGTCAACAACACGGCATCTGTCGTGGTGGACAGCGCAGGACTCTTAAAGGACCTTTGTGGTGCAGCTAACATGTGCTTGAATGGCGGAGTGTGCAGCTTAATCAACAACAAGCCCACATGCGACTGTTCTGACACTGGATTCCAAGGAACGGACTGCAGTGAAGGTAAGCCGTGCACACGCTCAGTTGGTACAAAATGTCCTCTGTAGCTAAATACGGAGTGAATTAAATTCCCTATTGCAATCAACATCCCTTCAAAAAGTGACTCACCTCGCTCCTCTATTTAGTGAAGGCCATTTATTTGTTCCAGTCTTTGGATGTTTGCCATTGATCTGCTGTTGTTTGGAATGAGTGAATCTCCTGCAAGGCCTCATTAGGAAAACATGCAGGTGCTCTCCTTCCCCAAAGGTGTTTTTGCATTCCTATCAAACAGGTCCGCCGGGATGGGTTGACCTTTGAATCTGTTCCTCCAGCGGCTTCTTGCACCAAAAGGATGATTCACAACTTAAGAGGGACCGAACATTAAATAGACTTTTCATTAAACAATATTATAGTGTAAGAGGGTTAGAACCACACAAATGAATGCTAAGGACTGCCAAGTGTGTGTGTGTGTGTGTGTGTGTGTGTGTGTGTGTGTGTGTGTGTGTGTGTGTGTGTGTGTGAATGGTTGGTCAACACATCTAAAAACGGAGTGTCTACACTACAAAAAGTCAGTGTTCAAAAACAAGAAAAAAAATACATAAATGAGGGGTATTTTACTTGAACTAAGCAAAATTATCTGCCAATAGAACAAGAAAATTCAGCTTGTCAAGACTTTCCAAAACAAGTTAAAATTAGCGAACCTCAATCAACCCAAACATACCTTAAATTAAGTATATTCTCACTAAAATCAAGTGCACTTTTCTTGGTAAAAAAAAAGTAGCGGGGGGTGTATGTTGTAGCGTCCCGGAGGAGTTAGTGCTGCAAGGGGTTCTGGGTATTTGTTCTGTTGTATTTATGTTTTGTTACGGTGCAGATGTTCTCCCAAAATGTGTTTGTCATTCATTTTTTGGTCTGCGACTTGTCCAGGGTGTACGCCGCCTTCCGCCCGATTGTAGCTGAGTAGGCACCAGCCACCCCAGCGACCCCAAAGGGAATAAGCGGTTGAAAATAGATGGATGGATTCTTGTTTGGTGTGGGTTCACAGTGTGGCGCATATTTGTAACAGTGTTAAAGTTGTTTATACGGCCACCCTCAGTGTGACCAGTATGGCTGTTGACCAAGTATGCATTGCATTCACTTATGTGTGTGAAATGCCGTAGATATTATGTGATTCAGCCGGCACGCAATGGCAGTGCCTTTAAGGTGTATTGGCGCTCTGTACTTCTCCCTACGTTCGTGTACCACTCCGTACAGCAGCGTTTTAAAAAGTCATAGATTTTACTTTTTGAAACCGATATCAATCATATCCGATATCACATTTTAAAGCATTTATCGGCTGATAAAGAGTTGGCATTCTAGTTTCAAACATGTTTTACTCGCTATAGGTCATAAAATCTCAGCAACAAGCTGTAGTATCTTACTCAGATAATTTAGGGCCTATACCCTTAAAAGAAGCAAAACAGTCTAACATAAAATCTGCTTAATGAGAAGAATTATCTTATCAGACAGAAAATAAGCATATATCACCCTTATTTGAGATATTTAATCTTACTTAGATTTCCGTTTTTGCAGTGTATTCATAGGAATAAAACACGCTGATATGCTTTGACATGTTTTTAAAAGCAGCGAGAAATTCACAATTGCATGGTTCTAAATCAGGGGTAGGGAACCTATGGTTCTAGAGCCAGATGCGGCTCATCTGATGACTGCATCTGGCTCTCGGATAAATCTTAGCTGAGATTGCTTAACACGATAAGTAATGAATAATTCCGCTGGTAATCAGAGTGTCAAAAACAACGTTCAAAATACAAAACATCCTCATGCATTTTAATCCATCCATCCGTTTTCTACCGCACCTGTTCAAGAAATAACAATGTTGTTAAAAACAATTAGAGACTTAATATACCTTAAAAATGTTGGTCTTACTTAAAAAATGCACGCATTTAGTTGTATTCAGTGTTAAAAAATTATGATATGGCTCTCACAGAAATACATTGTTAAATATTTGGCTTTCATGGCTCTCTCAGCCAAAAAGGTTCCGAACCCTGTTCTAAATGATCAAATATAGGGTGGTACGGGCAACACATATTCACCATTAATTAGTTGCTTATTAACATGCAAATTCATAAAATATTGGCTCTTAATTAATCATTATTAAGTACTTATTAATGCCTTATTCTGCATGGCCTTATTATACAAGCCATTAACTAGGAGTCTTCTCTCAATAACCTCAGAATGATTGCTTATTAGTAACCCTAACCCTTATATGTTCCCCTAGTGTCCAAATAACTCTAAATTTAGTCTTTGTTAATTTAATAAGCATGGTTAATATGTTCCCATACTAAAGTGTTACCAATTATAGTATTTATTATAGTAGGAAAGGGACTCATATAGCACCATTCCTGGGTGCATCTCCCGTAAGAGGAGGAGGAGGGGGGGCAGTTTGGTCAAACAAAACCCATTTGAAGATATTATACCCTCGACTGCCATTTGGCGGCTAAAGTGGATAGTGTGACCCTCCCCCAACAATTTGTCACATTTCATGTGTAAGGTAAAACCGCCATGAATGGGGGCATATGACTCCCCTTCCTACTGTCATTAGTAAATATAAAACATATTCATTGCATATGGAGGAGAATATAGAGTTGACATCATTTTATATTTTGTTTTTATTTGTTTTTTATTTTATTTTGTTTATACTGTAACTGTGTTTGGCTGACTTTCACTTCGCACAATGTCAGGTGGAATTGGCTCCAGCTTTCCCTCGACCCCAGTAACCATATGAGGCATATTAAACGGGTGGACATTTTGTCCATCCATCCATCCATCATCTTCCGCTTATCCGAGGTCGGGTCGCGGGGGCAACAGCCTAAGCAGGGAAACCCAGACTTCCCTCTCCCCAGCCACTTTGTCTAGCTCTTCCCGGGGGATCCCGAGGCGTTCCCAGGCCAGCCGGGAGACATAGTCTTCCCAACGTGTCCTGGGTCTTCCCCGTGGCCTCCTACCGGTTGGACGTGCCCTAAACACCTCCCTAGGGAGGCGTTCGGGTGGCATCCTGACCAGATGCCCGAACCACCTCATCTGGCTCCTCTCGATGTGAAGGAGCAGCGGCTTTACTTTGAGTTCCTCCCGGATGACAGAGCTTCTCACCCTATCTCTAAGGGAGAGCCCCGCCACACAGCGGAGGAAACTCGTTTCGGCCGCTTGTACCCGTGATCTTATCCTTTCGGTCATGACCCAAAGCTCATGACAATAGGTGAGGATGGGAACGTAGATCGACCGGTAAATTGAGAGCTTTGCCTTCCGGCTCAGCTCCTTCTTGACCACAACGGATCGATACAACATCCGCATTACTGAAGACGCCGCACCGATCCGCCTGTCGATCTCACGATCCACTCTTCCCTCACTCGTGAACAAGACTCCTAGGTACTTGAACGCCTCCACTTGGGGCAGGGTCTCCTCCCCAACCCGGAGATGGCATTCCACCCTTTTCCGGGCGAGAACCATGGACTCGGACTTGGAGGTGCTGATTGTCATTCCGGTCGCTTCACACTCGCTGCGAACCGATCCAGCGAGAGCTGAAGATCCCGGTCAGATGAAGCCATCAGGACCACATCATCTGTAAAAAGCAGAGACCTAATCCTGCGGTTACCAAACCGGAACCCCTCAACGCCTTGACTGCACCTAGAAATTATGTCCTTAAAAGTTATGAACAGAATCGGTGACAAAGGACAGCCTTGGCGGAGTCCAACCCTCACTGGAAATGTGTTCGACTTACTGCCGGCAATGCGGACCAAGCTCTGGCACTGATCGTATAGGGAGCGGACCGCCACAATAAGACAGTCCGATACCCCATACTCTTTGAGCACTCCCCACAGGACTTCCCGAGGGACACGGTCGAATGCCTTCTCCAAGTCCACAAAGCATATGTAGACTGGTTGGGCAAACTCCCATGCACCCTCAAGAACCCTGCCGAGAGTATAGAGCTGGTCCACAGTTCCACGACCAGGACGAAAACCATACAGTTCCTCCTGAATCCGAGGTTCGACTATCCGGCGTAGCTTCCTCTCCAGTACACCTGAATAAACCTTACCGGGAAGGCATTTATTATAATTATCACTATTCATTAGGGCTGCGAATCTTTGGGTGTCCCACGATTCGATTCAATATCGAATCTTGGGGTCGCGATTCGATAATATATCTATTTTTTCGATTTCAATGCAATTTTCGTTTCAAAAACGATATTTTTACGATTCAAAACGATTCTGTATTCATTCAATACATAGGATTTCAGCAGGATCTACCCCAGTCTGCTGACATGCTAGCAAAGTAGTTGATTTTTTTTAAAAAAGCTTTTATAATTGTAAAGGATAATGTTTTATCAACTGATTGCAATAATGTAAATTTTCACTACTTTTGGTTTGTTCTGTGTCGGGTTTCTGTCTTCTCTCAATTGCTCTGTTTATTGCAGTTCTGAGTGTTGCTGGGTCAGGTTTGGTTTTGGAATTGGATTGCATTGTTATGGTATTGCTGTGTATTGTTTTGTTGGATTTATTAAGAAAAAAAAAATTACAAAATTAAAAAAAAAAAAAAGAAATCGATTAAAAAAACAGTGAGAATCGATTCTGAATCGCACAACGTGAGAATCGCGATTCGTATTCGAATAGATTTTTTCCCACACCCCTAATATCCATCCATCCATTTTCTACCGCTTATTCCCTTTGGGGTCGCGGGGGGCGCTGGTGCCTATCTCAGCTACAATCGGGTGCAAGGCGGGGTACACCCTGGACAAGTCGCCACCTCATCGCAGTAATTATAACTAGTATAATAATAATAATGAATTATAATAATTCTACATTTTGTGGGAATGTGAATGTTACAACTACTCACAATTTGATTAAACTCAGATTTTTGGTGGGATAATCCATTTCAGAATTCAACCAGATTTCATCAATACTGTATATTAATTGTAATGGAAATTTTAAACAGGTTACAGGTTTCAAAAGCTCCTGTTGGCTGATGGAGTATGACATATACATGCAACAATTCAGCTCAGAGCTAGCTTAAAAAATGTTTTCTTAAAATTTGATTCTTGAAAAAAAACAAGAAAATGTTTTTTTGTGCAAAAATTGATTCTTAAAAATTATGAATCAATTTAGAATCAAAATAAATAAGTATTGTGATTTTTATCACCCGTAACATCTAGTTAAGTGATTTTCAAACTCTGGTACATGTATAACTAGTGGTGCGGAGTCTCCAACTCGTGGTATGCCGAATAATCACTTGATAAAAGTACAGTGTTTTATATTTCTATATTCAAACATAGTTTAACTGAAGTACAATGTTTTATATTTCTATATTCAAACATAGTATAACTGTTCAAACTGTGTGCAATGTTATAGTGGTCGAAAATATTAAATATATTTGTTGAATAATTTTTTTAAATAAATACTTAGACCTTCTTCATTACTGTATTTTAATGTTGGTCACTATGGTGGTACTTGGAAAGCCAATTTTTTTCTGAGGTGGTATTTTGTGAAAAAAAAATTGAGAACCACAGGTCTAGTTGATGTATTAATAGAAACAGAATGTCTTTAGAGTTATCTTAATATATTCCAGGTTAGGGTTTGCACCTTTCTATTCAAATCCAGATGTATCAAACATATATTTATTTTTTTTACCAACACTTTTGTAATGTGCCTTTTAGGTATTTCATTTGAACTTGTTTAGTGGAATAACTTTGATACTTAGGGTTTGTATATGTGTTATTAGTTCAGATTAAAATGAGGTATTCTTAAGAATGCAGTTTATTAAGAAATAACTCAAAATTCTCATGCTCAAAGCTTTGCTTTTGTTTCTTTAATGTTTATTTACTTATTAAAATAGGCACTTAAGAATCTCTTGTTTAAAATCATTTTTTTTAACTACCTCAACCAGAAGGTACAATAATCACCAGAGTTTTTGTTTTCTTCTGTCTGTTAATTGGTTTGCTAGTTATGGGCCGATTCTGATTAATACAAGTAGAAAATAGGATAAGGACCCAGATTTTGGAGGTGATCTGGACCATTTATACTACGCTACCTTAGGTTTTCATTATGAGTCTGAACCTCTCCGTTTGTGTATGCTAGCACTCCTGCCTCCACCCACAGAGACAAATACAGTGCAGCCTATTTTGAACAGACAGACGAAGAAAACAAACTTTTTTTTTTAAATATTGTATTCTTTGTTTAATTATCTCTGCCAAGAGGTTATGTATTCGCCGGGGTTTGTTTCTTTGTTTCTTTGTTAGCAATACAGCTCAAAAAGTTACAGTATTTTGATTAAGCTTTCAGGAAAATGTCAGATATGGTAAAAGGGGCAAGTGATTAGATTTTAGGGGTGATATGGATTTTTTTGGATGATTTGTTTTTAAAGGATTCTTAACTATTGGGAGATTTGGTTTAGCAGAGGTCTGCACTATAGTTGTGTTTTAAATTTAAAATCAAGTATATTAAAACATTGTATTATGCACCTGGGGATAAGTTGATTGGCAACACTAAATTGGCCCTAGTGTGTGAATGTGAGTGTGAATGTTGTCTGTCTATCTGTGTTGGCCCTGCGATGAGGTGGCGACTTGTCCAGGGTGTACCCCGCCTTCCGCCCGATTGTAGCTGAGATAGGCGCCAGCGCCCCCCGAGACCCCGCAAGGGAATAAGCGGTAGAAAATGGATGGATGGATGTATTAGTAAAAAATCACCATTACATATTTTGGAATACTATACAGTAGGGAGACTTTTTTTAATACATTATTTAGGAACAGATATTAAGGCTTTACTTACACTACACTTTGATTGCACATGTTAGAATTTTGATTGAGTACCCCGGCAGTAAAAGAAAAAAATGCAGAAACTATTCACAATTGATGAGTTGTTTAATTTCCTAGTCCTAACATTGGCATTTTTCTGCAAGATGATAAAAGATCAACTAGAGTAGCAATTATTTGGCACTGATGCAATGGAATCGCCAGGAGCTTCACAATACAGTAGATTGGCGATAAACATATGCTGCACACAGCCTCTAGGATGAATATTTATACATGTATATCAGGCCTGTAGGGTCATGTAATATTTTATTAAAAATAAGCTCATTAGGTCAGCAGCCTAAGATGTTCTCACAGGATGGCCAATACTTATTGAGGCATGTACAACAATTAAAAATGTCATCTATGTAGTGTGCTTGTTGGATTTCCTGCGATCTTCATGTTTTTTTGATGGGTCCACAACGGCATGAGTGAACCTCGCAAACTGGGATAATGAATTCATAATGCTGCAGTTCATTAGCAGGCTCGAACTTAGTTTAAATGACTGAATGTTATTTTGTCTTTTTAATGTCAATGTTACAACTCCTGCGATGAGGTGGCGACTTGTCCAGGGTGTACGCCGCCTTCCGCCCGATTGAAACTGATAGGCACCAGCGCCCCCCGCCACCCCGAAGGGAATAAGCGGTAGAAAATGGATGGATGGATGGATGTAACAACTCATAATATAGAGAAATATTATAAAAAAATGTACTTCTACATATTTTGTGCAAAGTTGGCACTAAAATACATGCATTTTTTTTTTCGGTTTGGAATTGGGAAAAACACAGTATTACATGTTTACTGCAAAAACACTCTTTCTTTTTAAGATATTTCAGTGCAAGCTGAGCAATCCAGTACAGAACATCAATTTAAGTTCAGGTTTATCAGTGGCCTAGTGGTTGGAGCATGGGTGTCAAACTCTGGCCCGTGGGCCAAATTTGGCCCGCCATGTAATTGAATTTGGCCCTTGAAGCAATATCAAATTAACATTACACTGCACTGCCTTTAGCATTCTCTACAACCTGTCGTCACATCCGCATTTCCTCCATACAAACAGCATGCAGGCCCACTCGCATAATATATGCGGCTATTACACACACATAAAAGAATGCAAGGCATACTTGGTCAACAGCCATGCCGGTCACACTGAGGGTGGCCGTATAAACAACTTTAACATTGTTACAAATATGCGCCACACTGTGAACTCACACCAAACAAGAATGACAAACACATTTCGGGAGAACATCTGCACTGTAACATAACATAAACACAACAGAACAAATACCCAGAACCCCTTGCAGCACTAACTCTTTCGGGACGCTAACATATATTTTGATATTTACCTCAGAAGGCTGCAAATAGAAAAGAGGCATTACATTTGGATTTAAATTTTATTTGATTTGCCATTGATATTTTTTTAATTATTATTATGATTATTATTTGAAACTCGATTTTGCATGTCACTATAAAGTTATATAAGCCTTGTTTGTTCAATATTCAATGCAAAACTTGTTTGGGTCCCTATTAAAAGGTTAATTTGTTCAACCTTGCCCCGCGGCTTTGTTCAGTTTTAAATTTTGGCCCACTCTGTATTTGAGTTTGACACCCCTGGGTTAGAGTGTCCGCCCTGAGACCGGTAGGTTGTGAGTTCAAACCTCGGCCGAGTCATACCAAAGACTATAAAAATGGGACCCATTACCTCCCTGCTTGGCATTTCAAGGGTTGGAATAATGGGCTAAATCACCCAAAAATTATTCCTGGGCGTGGCCATCGCTGCTGCCCACTGCTCCCCTCACCTCCCAGGGGGTGATCAAGGGTGATGGGTCAAATGCTGAGAATAATTTCGCCACAGCTAGTGTGTGTGAAAATCATTGGTACCTTAACTGAAATTTTGGGTGAACACATAACCAAAGTTTACATTCAAGACTAACAATTTGTCCCAGAAGGATGCAGACAAGTGCTTGATGTGTCCTCCTCCAACAGTTTCACAGAAAGAAATAAAACTAATGCTCACATTTAAATTAGGGTCACGATTGATCAAATGTTGGCCGTAGTCAACTCGCAGATATTGTATTAATATTGGATACATGTTTTTTTCTTGTTGTTAATTGGTTTACCTTTAAAGGGGAAATATCCATCCATCCATTTCCTACCGCTTATTCCCTTTTGGGGTGGCGGGGGGCGCTGGTGCCTATCTCAGCTACAATCGGGCGGAAGGCGGGGTACACCCTGGACAAGTCGCCACCTCATCGCAGGGCCAACACAGATAGACAGACAACATTCACACACTAGGGCCAATTTAGTGTTGCCAATCAACCTATCCCCAGGTGCATGTCTTTGGAAGTGGGAGGAAGCCGGAGTACCCGGGGGGAACCCACGCATTCACGGGGAGAACATGCAAACTCCACACAGAAAGATCCCGAGCCTGGATTTGAACCCAGGACTGCAGGACCTTCGTATTGTGAGGCAGACGCACTAACCCCTCTGCCACCGTGAAGCCAAAAGGGGAAATAGACTTTTTTAAATTTATTCAGCCTTTCATTCACTTTTCCTATATAAGACAAGACTTCATATGTTTTTCTTCTTTTTTTTAGTGCATACTAATTTGTAAAATACGGGAAGTACAAGGTGACTAAGGATGCAGCTAATTTGAGTACTGTAATGTGCCCATAACGGCCTCTAAAAAAACATCCAAAAACCGTCAACAATACTCCGTTTACATCTCCTGACCAGAATATTAAAGGCCCACTGAAACCCACGACTACCGACCACGCAGTCTGATAGTTTATATAGCAATGATGAAATATTAACATTGCAACATATGCCAATACGGCCGGTTTAGTTTACTAAATTACAATTTAAAATTTCCCGGGAGTTTCGTCTTGAAAACGACGTGTAATGATGACGTGTAAGCAAGACGTCCTGGGTTTTTAGGAAGTCTGAACGCTGCGCACACACACACAGCTAAAAGTCGTCTGCTTTAACCGCATAATTACACAGTATTTTGGACATCTGTGTTGCTGAATCTTTTGCAATTTGTTCAATTAATATTGGATAAGTCAAAGTAGAAGGATGGAGTTGGGAAGCTTTAGCCTTTAGCCACACAAACACACGGTTATTCCTTGTTTAAAATTCCCGGAGGTGAAACTTTACTATGGATCAGAGCGGTCAAGCGAACATGGACCCCGACCACATGTCAACCAGCAGGTTTCGGTGAGAAAATTGTAGTTAAAAAGTCGCTTCTTACCGGAGAAAAGCTGAGCTTCTGCCGTCCATAGCTGCCGTCGACTCCCCTGAGACACTGGCGTCAAGACACCCGTGGACACACCCCTCCGACTATGAGGTACTGTTAAACTCACTAAAACACTAGCAACACAATAGAAAGATAAGGGATTTCCCAGAATTATCCTAGTAAATGTGTCTAAAAACATCGGAATCCGTCCCAATGCAATCAAGTTTTTTTTTTAACTTGTTTTTTATTTTATTTCTAGTCCGTCGCTATCAATATCCTCAAACACAAATCTTTCATCCTCGCTCAAATTAATGGGGAAATTGTCGTTTTCTCGGTCCGAATGGACTTTTTGTTGGAGGCTCACATTAAAATCAATGTGAATATGTGAGGAGCCCCCACACTTGTGACGTCATTGTCTGTGACTTCCGATAGAGGCAGGGTTTTTCTCTTAGCACCGAAAGTTGCGAACTTTATCGTGGAGGTTCTCTAATAAATCATTTCAGCAAAAATATGGCAATATCGCGAAATGATCAAGTATGACACATAGAATGGACCTGCTATCCCCGTTTAAATAAGAAAATCTCATTTCAGTCGGCCTTTAGAGACGCTAAGGCTGAGGAACTAATCTCCGCGGCGCCGTGATAACAGAAGTAACTTAGTTTATGCAGGTATTGACACACTTAGCTGGTGAGCTGCTGCATCGCCTCTGAGTTGGCAATGGTTAAATCAATATTACAAATAATCCCTCTCGCTTGTATTGTAGAAAGTTATGGCCAACTTCTACATTCAATTTAGACCAATCGATGGTGAGAAAGACACAAAAATATGCTTGTTTTGTTGTTTTATTTTCTTTACCTGCGTGATGATTAGAATTGTTTTATCATCAAATAGGAGTAAATAAACATCCCATCAGTCGGCATCTTACTGAGAGAAGATATTGTACAGTAGGTGATTGATTTATTATGTTTGTGCTGTGTATTTATTGTTTAGCACTTAGCAATACTGCTACTTGCTGAATCTGCCTATCACACAGCCATTAAAACTTGTAGCTCATCCTCTGTAGATTCAGGAAAATATAAGGTTCTGGATCATAATGTGTCCCAAAGTAACCTTAATAGTCTTTCACAACGTCTTCTAAGAAGAGTATCCCTTCAACAAGAACAATACTGATTGTTGTTGTTAATGTTGAAAGAAATCACGAATGTTGTGATGCGTCTGGGAAAATAATCTCATTTCAGTAGGCCTTTAAGGAAATGTGTGTTAACTCGTTATTATCACGTTAACTTTGATGGCTCAAATTGCTGCTGTTGTAAACCGAATTTGCTACATGTAGAAAAAAAAATCAACCGCAGTCCTATTTTTGTCTGGCAGTTCCTAAAATGTCAGGATCGTAGACAACAATTGCCATTTCAAAGTCATCTTACGTAAGTAACGCAAACACACTGGTTTCACCTCAAAATTTAGACATTACCTGTCCATTAAATCATTTAAAAGCTGCTCTATTACTTTGATCAGATGAAAGGATTAGTGGCTTTTTTTTTGCTACACAACTGTCATCCCTCCCCTGCTCAACCAGAAGTGCACACATTGCATGACTACGCCGGCACAAATCCCTTTGATCTGTTGGAACAATTATTTAAATGTATTGTTTCATGGCTATATCGCTAAGTTCCTCTGAGTCCATCCTCTCGTTTCTCATTAGAGAAATAGCATACATGCGTAGGCAATTTTCATCCTGATAAGATGAAATCATGTTTTGTATTCCATTGCACATTAGCTAAACATTAAAAAGAACCCGAGCTCCTCTAAGAAGATGCAGCCGTTTATTTGCTCCATTGTCTGATTCATAGGCGGGGTTTGACATATGTTTGAACCACTGGAAGCTGCCTTGAACAGTAAAAGCATACAGCTGTGTGCAGTGACCAGGTCATATTTCACAGTCTCAACCAACCTTTACTTCCAATAACAGAAATGTCATAAATCAACCTGTGCACTGCGGCACTGAGATTTTTTTTTTTTTTCACAATGGTCGCTCAGTGCACTTTTCCTTACCCTAACACCAGTCTGTGGGTGTTATTACAGCGCTCCGAGTCCAAGTTTTGAGGCGACAGAAACTTCCAATAGTGTGTGACAGTAGAAGTAGCAGCAGAACAGCTCAAAAATAACAAATAAATACATGTTTGTTTGTTTTTTGCTGCATGATCACATTAGTAAAACCATATTATTTTTCATACAATATATTTTTCTGATCCCTGAAGTAGTGGTGTGTGAAATGGACAAGAAATAAAATAAAGTACCTATCCCAATACAATATATATATATATATATATATGTATAATACTTTTTCATATCAATAAGTCAATGTTTATTTATATAGCCCTAAATAACAAGTACAACGAGATCCTCGGTAGGGCCCACATAAGGGCGAGGAAAAACTCATCCCAGTGGGACGTCGAGCATGATGACGATGAGAAACCTTGGAGAGGACCACATATGTGGGCAACCCCCCCACCCCAGGGGACCGAAAGCAGTGGATGTCGAGCGGATCTAACATGATATTGTGAAAGTCCAATCCATAGTGGATCTAATGTAACTGTGAGAATCAAGTCCAAAGTGTCAGGCTTGGTAAAAGGATTGGACTCAGATGCAGAGTTGGGAGTTAAGACAGGCTTTTATTTTGACAACTTCCTTTCACCTCCAAAGTCAAGAAATAACATCTATAATCACAAAAAAACTACACGGTGAAAAGGTTCCAGAAAAGAAGGAACAACCGAAAATCACTCAAAACGGAGAAAAACACAAAAGCAAAGACAAACTATAATTGACGCCGCATTTGCTATAAAAAGTATTTAACAAATAAACACTCTAACAGGAGGACCAAAACAACAGCTATGAACATTTCTACACTACCTAATCTAATAAAGTTTTAACAAAAATAGTCACTCAAAGAGTTGAGGAATGAATGAAAAAAATTTAACTGAAACTTACCACTGCGGCTGAATATCGAAATAATCAAAATCACTCTGCTGAGGAGGAAGAAATGAAAACTCAAAATATTCACAAAGGGGTTCAGGATCAAGGGACATAAGCACGAGACAAGGCAAGGCACGGACAAGGACATGGACGCTAGAGAGCACGAATAAACGATACAATCTGGCACAGAACAAAGGAAGGAGTGAGCTTATAAAACACATGAAGGTAATAGGGAACAGCTGGAACAATCAGAGAACAGGGATGACGTCAGACTGATGACACAAAAGGAAGGGCAATTGACCTGAAACGAGAGGAGAGTTACTTTTCAAATTAAAACATGCAAATCATAAGACAGAAAAACCCAAGACAAGACATCCCTCACCGCGGTGTGACATAAAGTGGATCCAATATAGTAGCGAGAGTCCCATCCAAAGTGGAGCCAGCAGGAAACCATCCAAAGCGGAGGCGGATCAGCAGCGCAGAGATGTCCCCAACCGATACACAGGCGAATAGTCCATCTTGGGTCCCGACTCCGGACGAGCGGTCCATCCTGGGTCCCGATTTTGGATAGCCAGTACTTCATCCATGGCCACCGGACCGGACCCCCTCCTCAAGGGAGGGGGGGACATAGGAGAAAAAGAAAGGAAACAGCAGATCAACTGGTCTAAAAAAGGGGTTTATTTAAAGGCTAGCGTATACAGGAAACCATCCCAAGCGGAGTCGGATCAGCATCGTAGAGATGTCCCCAACCAATACATAGGCGAGCGGTCCATCCTGGGTCCCGACGAGCGGTCCATCCTGGGTCTCGACTCTGGACAGCCAGTTCTTCATCCATGGTCATCGGACCGGACCCCCTCCACAAGGGAGGTGGGGACAGAGGAGAGAGAGAAAAGAAGCGGCAGATCAACTGGTCTAAAAAGGAGGTCTATTTAAAGGCTAGAGTATACAAATGAGTTTTAAGATGAGACTTAAATGCTTCTAATGAGGTTGCATCTCGAACTGTTACCGGGAGGGCATTCCAGAGTACTGGAGCCCGAACGGAAAATGCTCTATAGCCCGCATACTTTTTTCTGGCTCTGGGACTCACTAATAAGCCGGAGTCCTTTGAATGCAGATTTCTTGCCGGGACATATGGTACAATACAATTGGCAAGATAGGCTGGAGCTAGGCCGTGTAAAATTATATAAGTATGCATACATGAAATTATAATCAGTTTTGCTTATCTTTTCTCATTATTGTAAATCACATTGGAAATTTTTAACATAAAGGTCATGACCAACATTTTTTTGGGACTGCTTACCATTTTTCTTATCATTTCTTATACTCCCTTGCATTTTAACACTGTGTCTGTACTGTTCTTCATGTCGTGTTTTCAAGTGAAAGAAAATATTTAAATGATAAATGGGTTGTACTTGTATAGCGCTTTTCTACCTTCAAGGTACTCAAAGCACTTTGACACTACTTCCACATTTACCCATTCACACACACATTTACACACTGATGGAGGGAGCTGCCATGCAAGGCGCCAACCAGCACCCATCAGGAGCAAGGGTGAAGTGTCTTGCTCAGGACACAACGGACGTGACGAGGTTGGTACTAGGTGGGATTTGAACCAGGGACCCTCGGGTTGTGCACGGCCACTCTCCCACTGCGCCACGCCGTCCCAAGTTAAGTCAATCAACGATTTGTTGGTGGCATGTTTTGCAGGTTAGACGACCGTTGTTCAGACTTTTTTAATCCAAACAAATTGTCTGGCACAAATTCCTTTTCTTGTTGTGTTGGTTTAGCTTCCATTGTGGTCTACGTCCGTGCAATGTTGTTGACATGTGCACTCACACCGGCACTCGCCGCAAAGTTATTTCAAGTCATGTAAAAATGCTACCGCTAAGGACCATCTTTGCTGCAGTTACATAAGCTGCAGTACAATCCAATAGAGCTAATAGGTAGTTATATCGGTCCATGTATGTTTTGGTATTTCAATATTATTTTCATAATGGGATATTGAAAAAAAAACAAAAAAAACACTGCATTTATTTTATTTTGTTTAAAATTACAGAAATGAAAATTGAAAAACAAAGCATTTTTATTTTTCGGTTTTGAAAAAAAAAAAAAGAATATCCACAGTAAAAAAAAGAAACGGAAAAAAACGACCAAAACAGATCGTTTTTCTTTTGTAGACACCGGAAGTTATATTTTCAAAGTAAAAGCAGGGATATGGTCCCTTTCGTTCATTCTATTTTAAATTCTTAAATGCAAATCAAAACACAAATTTCGGACCTTTTGTTCTATTTTCATATCTGAAACAAAAGTTGAACAACTATTTAATGACACAATAGGACTCCTGCTTAACAAAGGTGTTACCGTTATGCTAGAAACATGATAAACGCAAAAGACAAGCTGAAATACGGCTTACGGTTCAATTTGTCATCAAACACATAAACAGGCGTTTTTGCATTTTGCATGAACATTTGTTTCGATTTTTGTGTTTATCTGGAAAAATGTAAATCCATGAAAGAAAAACAGCATCAAATCCAATTTTATGGCAATATTTTAATGAAAAATCAACCCTTTTTTTTGGTTTAAAATACAAATCGAAAAACGGCCCTAATTTTATTCTTTGATTTGCATTTCAGAACTGGAAATAGAATGAACCGAAAATACATGGACAGGATACTACAGTACCCGTGTGTCTGGCTAGAAAACATTCCAGACATGGCACGAGTTCTAATGTTTACAGATATTTATATGCACATTTATTACGAAAGTGGAGGCAAAAAGGCATTCGATCGCGCGTCATTGGACAGATTTTCTTACAGGCCAGTACGCAGTCCTGTCTTTAAAGATTGTCGCTGTCGGAATAGGATAGGATAGGATAGGATAGGTCTTTATTGTCATTGCACAAGTACAACAAAACTTTATTTTCAGCACAAACCGTTTCAAGATTAGACAAACAAACAGTGAACAGTGTTACAGAACAAGAACGCTGATGGGTTGCCATAAGGCGCCCCGTAAAAGATAGGAAAAAGGTAGACGCTGGGGAAGGATGAGTAAAAAAATACAATCCAGACTGGGCTCCTAAGGGGGCCCAGTCTGGAGTGGGAAAAAAACCTCCATAGAGCAGTTTTTCTGTCCGCACTGCTATATGGCTCGGAAGCCTGGACCCCTTACTAAAGGCACGTCAGAATCCTGGAGAGATACCACATCCGCTGCCTGCAACGGATTCTGGGTCTGACCTGGGAGCACAGGGTCCCTCATGTGGATATTTTTGACCGGACCAAAACACCCAGCATCCAAGTGTTCCTTGCGCAAAGACATCTGCGCTGGGTGAGGCATGTAATCCACATGCCCGCCCAGAGACTCCCCCGACAGATCCTCTACGGCCAACTCCAGGAAGGATGTAGGTCTCCTGGGGGTCAGCGGAAACGCTACAAGGACCACATAAAAACCCTCCTGAAGCGCTGTGCTATCCAGCCTTCCGCACTGGAAGTCCTGGCTGCTGATCGCCACACCTGGCGCAACTGCAGTCACGCTGGCATTGCTCATCTCCAAGAGCAGACCACTGAGAGGAAAAAACGACAACGTATACAGCGACATCAGCGCGCTGCAGGGGCCCCCCTCTCAAACCTGGACTACATCTGCCCCGCTTTTGGCAAACCATGCGGGTCACGCATTGGCCTGCACAGCCACATGCAATGGCATATTCGAAACCCCCCCCCAATAACCCATTACTGGAGCAACGTCATCATCGTAATCGATGGACAGCCATAAGCAAGCAAAGTGTGTGTGTGTGTGTGTGTCTGTTCCGCGGCCTGGATGTATTGCAGTCGCTAGTCCAAAGTCAACAACAACAGGTGTGTGTCCATGAAAGACAAAAAGGGAGTTTGTTGTGTCTTCACTGCGCTGTCCTTCGGGAGAGTCTCAAAACCAGGGAAACAATCCAAGTTAGAATGATTTTGTATGCGGGTGAAAATAAAATTTGCTTTTGACCCTAAACTGTCTATGACTGGTCCTCAAAACTGCGGGGTAGACAGTCCGATGTAATCCACAGTTCTTCCCGCATCCTCCAACCATTTGTGGCAGCTTTGGGGTACTTTGAAGACTGCCAGCAACTTCCAATTCGTCGACAAACCAGAGCAATGCTTACTCCAATCAGCAGAATATAAGAAAACATACATTTTGGTGTTTTTTTCAGTTTCAGTTTTTGTTGAGATGTGTGTGTATATTTCCTTATAAGTGTTGGAACTTTGTGCCATGCATTAAGTATTATATTTACATATTAGCCAGCGTCTGAGGCGCACTGTAGCGTAGTAATTAATCATCTCCGCTTTCTAAACACTATCAGGATTCCTCCAAGGCCACTCCATTCATAACAACATAAGACTGTCATGGAAATTATTGAATACAGGAATTTAATTATACATTATGTCTTCTCGGACTTTTAGAAACCGCTTGACTCACAGGAACACTTTCTTTTTCTAGTGCTGGAACACATGGGATTTAGTATTACGTTTGGAAGATATTTAGAGCAGTGGTTCTCTAATGGGGGTACGCTTACCCCTGGGGGTACTTGAAGGTATGCCAAGGGGTACTTGAGATTTTTTTTTTTTTTAATATTCTAAAATTAGCCACAATTCAAAAATCCTTTATAAATATATTTATTGAATAATACTTCAACAAAATATGAATGTAAGTTCATAAACTGTGAAAAACAAATACAACAATGCAGTATTCAGTGTTGACAGCTAGATTTTTCGTGGACATGTTTCATACATATTGATGTTAAAGATTTCTTCTATTGTGAAGAAATGTTCAGAATTAAGTTCATGAATCCAGATGGATCTCTATTACAATCCCCAGAGGGCACTTTAAGTTGATGATTACTTCTATGTGTAGAAATCCATCCATCCATTTTCTACCGCTTATCCCCTTAGGGGTTGTGGGGGGGGCGGGGGCTGGTGCTTATCTCAGCTACATTCGGGCGGAAAGCGGGTTACACCCTAGACAAGTCGCCACCTCATCGCAGGATGTGTAGAAATCTTTATTTATAATTGAATCTCTTGTTTATTTTTCAACAAGTTTTCAGTCATTTTTATATCTTTTTTTTCCAAATAGTTCAAGAAAGACCACTACAAATTAGCAATATTATGCTCTGTTATACAATTTAATAAATCAGAAACTGATGACATAGTCCTGTATTTTACTTCTTGGTCTCTTTTTTTCAACCAAAAATGTTTTGCTCTGATTAGGAGGTACTTGAATTAAAAAAAAATGTTCATAGGGGGTACATCCCTGAAAAAAAGGTTGAGAACCACTGATTTAGAGGACTTTATGAAAGTACTAATGGTTGTGTTTTACTAGTCTCAGGCACAACCCCAGTTTCCTAATCAAGATGGGCAATCCTCAATATTAACATGTTAACCTGCTGGCATGGAAATACTAGTCAGTTAGCAGATTAAACAACTTAAGGAACAAAATCCAGCTATTATTGAAAATATGTAATAATTCTCTAATGTATGAGGACTTTGCCGAGACCTTAAAAATGCAATTGTTTCCCCATCCATGAATGTGTTAAAACAAATATGTGCAATGTCCCTGTAATGTCTGAGGTAATAGTATTAACCAGGGTGGCGTGGCTCTGTTGGTACAGCGGCTGTGCCAGCAACTTGAGGGTTGCAGGTTTGATCCCCGCTTCTGCCATCCTAGTCACTGCCGTTGTGTCCTTTGGCAAGACATTTTACCCAACTGCTCCCAGTGCCCACCCACACTGGTGTAAATGTAACCTATAATAATGGGTTTCATTATGTACAGCACTTTGAGTCACTAGAGAAAAGCGTTATATAAATATAATTCACACTTCACAACCTATAAAAAAAAAAAAAAAACAAAAAAAAAAACTCTCAGAAAACAAACATTAAAAATTAAATCAAATGATGCCAAACTAAGCTAGACTTATGCAGGTAACAATACTTTGATGATTTTACTTCACCAAAAATATTAAATATTGTTTTGAATTGTATATATATTTATATACCGTATTTTTCGGAATTAAGGTCACAGTTTTTTTCATAGTTTGGCCTGGGGTGCGACATATACACCGGAGCGAATTATGTGTGAAATTATTAACACATTACCGTAACATATTAAATAATATTATTCATGTAATTTGCAGAAGAGACGAAGAAAATGTCAGCAATCGTCACACACACGTCAACCAATAAGAATTTGGTGGGGGAGGGTCTAGGCAGAAGTGCATTGTGGGTCATGGGATGCTAACTGCTATATGCTATACGCTACTGCCGTAGCTATTAAAATGGATCATTTCAACGTTGGCGGTAACTTATAAAAACTGAGAAGGGCTGAACAAAAATGGCACCGAAAAGGAAATCATGTACTGCAGATTACAAGCTGGATGTAGTGAAATATGCAGCAGAAAACGACAAGAGGAAGCGGCGCATACCTTTGGAGTTGGCAGAGTTGTTTAGAAGCGACATCGAGGAAGAAGATTTCATCGGATTTAGCGATTAGGAGTCACAGATTGTTTAGTAAACTTATAGCATGTTCTATATGTTATAGTTATTTGAATGACTCTTAGCATAATATGTTACGTTAACATAGCAGGCACCTTCTTAGTTGGTTATTTATGCGTCATATAACGTACACTTAGTCAGCCTGTTGTTCACTATTCTTTATTTATTTTAAATTGCCTTTCAAATGTCTATTCTTGGTGTTGGATTTTATCAAATAAATTTCCCCCCAAAATGCGACTTATACTCCAGTGCGACATATATGTTTTTTCCTTCTTTATTATGCATTTTTGGCCGGTGCGACGTATACTCCGGAGCGACTTATAATCCGAAAAATACAGTATATATATTTGTATCTGTATACGGTATATATATATTTCCTGTCCTCTTCTTATCCGTACAATTTCACCGTCTGTTTTCTTTGTTTTCTTCTCCGGTATGGCTGCACCAAACACTAAATGTCTCTAAACATTTAATAAAGTCAAATACCAATAAGGCAACAAGAGAAGAAGCCCACACTTCTCTATTGTAAAGTAAATCTGTACAGCAGATATGGGCATCCTCATGATTTACCAGTGCCGCTTGACAGGACAGATTTTTTTTTTTTTTTAACTTATGGATGGATGCTGGCAGGCCAGATTCGGCTGTCTTTAGGGGACCCCTGATTTACGACCTTAGTAAAAGAGCTCTTGACGCAAAATACTTAAATCTCAAACAACATTGCGTGCG